>NC_026752.1:744585-899585 GCF_000149245.1 Cryptococcus neoformans H99 | reverse complement strand
GCTTTCAAGCACACCATGAGAGATATTGCCGACACAGGTTTGAACAGTGAGTACAATTGACACTTGTCTGCAGCTGTCTTTCTAACTCCATCGTTTGTAGTTGCCTACGAGATCGTCAATAACTTTGCCGCTTCTACCCCCGAAATCGCCAACCAATTCTATCAACAATACCTCCTTTCCCTCGTCGGCGACGTCTTCTTTGTCCTCACTGACGCCGACCACAAGTCCGGTCTTAAGATGCAAGGTATGCTTCTTGCCCAGCTCATCGCCCTCGTGGAGAGCGGGGCTGTCCAGGCTCCCTTGTTTGATCCCGCCCAGGTTACCGACCCTGGCATGAACAATGTCATCTTCTTGAAGGGATACATCTCCGACTTGTTGTCCAATGCCTTTGGCCATGTCCAACCCGCTCAAATTGCCTCCTTCGTCAATCTTATGTTCGAGACTGCGGCCGACCACAACAAGTTCAAGCTCACCATCCGAGATTTCCTCATTTCTCTCAAGGAATTCTCTGGCGACAACGCTGAGCTTTATATTGATGAACGTGAGGCCGAGGCCGAGAGAAGAGAAAGGGAGCAGAGAGAAGCGGCAAGTCGAGTGCCGGGTATGTTGAAGCCTGCTCAGATCGAAGACGATACCGAGTTATAGGGGAAGAGAGGCGGGTGAAAGTCGAGAAAGGGCGGGGTTGTCGGAGTTGAAGTGAGAAGGGAAGAATTGCAAGGCTTTTACGAGGATGACTGAAAGCAGGAAGCAAAAGCCAATTGATCGCATTTCAACATTTTAAGCCCCTCTTGTGGCATCTTTTCAATCATATTCAACAACTCGCATAAATTTTTTGAGAAGGAAGGAGGTCCTAGAGGTGTCGTGAGAGGACGTCGTGTATTATCAAAAAGACGTACAGGTATACTGTTTAGGGTTGGAGGGTGTGTCTGTTCTTCTTTCCCCATTTCTTTTATTATTATTTATCTATTTCTCTTTCCCCTTATCAGCGTAACGTCTCTCTCACTCGACTTACTACCAACGTACATAACAACAGAATGAATTACTATAAACGTGTGATGCTCCACGGTGATGAATGTCGTCGTCGTTCACGTGTAAAGAATCAAGTTGTTTTCAACAACTGCAAAAAAGATGCTTGAAAGGAATGAATTACATGTCTATGCAGCGATACTATTGTCAAGATGTCCCCTCTGATGGATGACACGCCTAATTGTACTATATATGATAAATGACAACTTCTCTCTACACATGACTAGTTCTATTATACATTATATACTTGTCCTTGCCCCCTTTTTGCTTCCTTTTCCATTACACTGTGTAGGCCGCTTCATGGTTGGATCCAAAGGGCCGGAGGAAAACTAAAAGCCCCCTCACTCTTCTTGAATGAATTGTTGCAATGCCTCTACAGCAACGGCTCTTGTCAGGGATGTGACACAAAGGATACAAAAAGGGACACATCGGCCATGTTGATCATTACTTACCTTTTGGAGGTAGGTTCTCCTGCTGAGCTAACCTCATGACCAACGCAAAAGATTCCATCTCTTGGGCCATCTAATTTTCCATAACAAGTGCATGATCAGCTTGTTTAATTCAAAAGCCAGTTGTACAGCCTCAGACAGCAGTGAGTGGATGACTTACTTTTAGGACTCTCAAAGCCCTTTCTGAAAACATTTCCCCTCCTTCATCCTTATTCCCCAGGACGATATCCATTTTCTCAATTTTGCCCCTTTTCCCAACCACCATGTTCAACGCTCCCTTCCAAGCTTTTGCGTCGCAGCGCCATTCCATATCGGGACAAAGGACCATCGTTTCTTCAGTGGAAGGGAGGGATTCAATGGGATCTGTCAGGATTATGGAGGGTGGTGAGGGAAGGGAGAGGAAGAAACGAGGTAGGTAAGTAGTTGAGACGTCTATTAAGATGCGCGTTAGGCTCTACTTCAAGCTGAGCTGGGTGACAAGGGTCGCATACCGAACATTTGGAACTTTTCACCCGTCAACACAAGTTGAAACCGTGAATTGTTTTCAAAGTGCGAAATGACGAATGATAGCCAGCCCTCCAGATTCTTACTCTGCTTGATTATTAGTCTCTTTCTTTTTCAACGACGTATATTAGAATATGCAAAGCCCTTACCTGCATTGCCCCCAGTCCTTCAAGGAAATTAGCTACCACTCTCAATCCAGTGCCGTCTTCCAGAGGTCTGTCGATCAGAGTTGGATCAATTTCAACGTCGCAGGCGGTAGCGTTGGCAGTCAAGGCAGCCACGGCATTGAACAGAGAGTCGAGCGCAGATTGTGGTGGTGTATCCAGCACATCGTCACGGTTGATGATATCGATTTGAGCGGTAGGTATAGGCGACAATGGTGAGAGGAGAAGGAATTCCATCGCAATGATTCGATGGGTGTCAGGCAATGGCAAAGTGGGAGCATAGGTGGAAAGAGCAAAGAGCATGGCTGTCAGCATTGAATCCGTGTTGCTACAACAAAGGATCGACCAAGACCTACCTTTGCCAAAGGTTGCCCATCCCACTGTCACTCGTTCCCACCATCGCCGTTGCCGACGGTAATGCGTTGGATATTGGTATTTGTTGAGGCACAACCATTTGTCTGTGCACTCCATCCATCTCGTTCGGTCGTGTGGCATTCATTACAGACCGTGCTTGCACCTGGTCCAACCCCATCCTTGGTCCTACCTGCCTCATTTGTGCTTGTTGAGGAGTGTACATCTCGTACTGATCATTCATATCCACTATAACCTCTTCCACGGCCGGACTGGGCCCATTGGACAGCGGCGGCGGTCTGTTCGTGCTGGTGGTGGACAAGGTCGAGCTGGAGCGTAGCATGACAGGCAGCGGTGTTGTCTGCACGATATGAATATGGTTTGAAGGCAGGGCCTCTGAGCCGGAGGATGAGGGTGGAGTTGTCTGTATTGGGCCATTGGGATACGGTGCATAAGGGGGCGTCATGGGATACTTGGGAGAGCGGTCGTTGGGGAGAAAATGGATGGGTCTCTGTGACGGATTGTGTGGTGCGTGGAGTTGGCGGGCTGGGTGTGTTGCGAGGGGAGACGGGTAGGGCTGTTGCTGGGTGTATGGGTATGCTGCATTTGGATGGTATGGATATGGCCGCTGGCTGGGAGTGTGTATGGGCAGGGAGGGCGCCTGGCCGTCCATGAGGTGGATGGTGGTGACGGAGCGTGTCTTGGTAGCGACAAGACACCCGGAGACAACGATGAGAGCAAACGAAAAACGCCCCTCATCTCACATCCTCTTTCTACACTTTTTGACTCGCATACATTCCATCTCATCCCCATCGTCGCCATGCTCCGTCTCACCAACATAGCCCGCACCACCATCAGGCAGCTCTCCACCACCGCCATCCGAAGGGAAGAGGCCGCTGCCGTCGGTACCGTCGGTGCTGTCCCCGTCAAGCGCCCCGTTGGTGGCTTCCGGTGAGTCCATACGTCGTTTCGACTCGATAATGCTCGCTGATCATGCATGCATGGCGCACGTATGGAATTAACAGAGGAGGGTAAGTGTTTTACACCTGTGTATGCATGCGAAAAGTACTGACAGATGTGTCTAGCATTCTTGGTTTCGTCAGTCTACCAATCCCCACAAACTCTGGCCAGTTGCTGACCATCCTCTAGTTTTTTGGCTTTGCTTTCGCCTCTTCTCTCTCCATATACTATCTCCAGCAAGAGACTAAGCTCGCCACTGGTCTTTTGACTGCCAGCATCGAAGAGCTTCAGCAGGGTACCGGCAACGTGGGTCCAGCATAAGAACCACAAGGCCTCACCAGCGGTGTGGGCCATTGCGAAAAGGCAGGAGCTGACATTGACACAGATAACATCCCACCTTGACCGACTCCAGACTGTCGAAAAGGAGCTTGCTACTCTCAAGGCCAACAACGCCCTCAAGGAGGACGTCACCAAGGTCCGAGGCGAGATGAAGAAGGTCTATGTCAGTCATTCAATCCGTCATGAAATAGGTTATAGCATATACTGATATGTTGGTAGGACGGTCTCCACCTCGAACTCCTCGATCTGCGTGCCCATGTCTGGGGTGTTGAGCAAGACTTGCAAAAAGTAGTGAAGACTGGTGAGTATATGCTCCATTTTTCATCAAACCCATCTAACGCCATGCAGAGTCCATCAAGATCTAGATGGGTCGCACTAAATTAACAATACAAAAGAAGAATGCCCAATGCATTGATGATAATAAATGCTACAACGGTTGATGCCGTACAAAAAGAGAATAGGTACTGATGTGATCTCCCCATCAAGGCTCGTACAACAAATGTGGCCGTCAACAAAAATCTCCCCGCCACCTCACACCCAATGGAAAGTCGGCTGGCAGCAAGCGACAAATAAGAATGATCTACTTTTTGCTTTTGCTTTTCGCTTTTCCCCGGCCTTTACCTCCTCCGCTTGTTTTTCTCGCTCCGAGGTTCAATGGCGTGCCGTTGGCAAACAATGTTTTCCGCACTACATCCCCATCCTTCTCATCCCCTCCTAATGTCTTTGCCTCTTCTAATGGAGATGATTGTTCTTTATCTCCAGACTGAGCGAAAGATGGTGAAGACGGTCGTGAGGAAGGTCCTGAAGACAAGGATCGCGGAATGGTAGACGTGCGCGACATGGAGAGGTGAGGACGAGGCGGTAATGACTGAATAGGCAACATATATCTATAGTTTCTTCTTTCAGTTTCTGTTTGCTTTGAAAACACGTTCATCAGAGCACAGACTCACGTTCCCGTTTCACGTCCTATCGTCTCAATCCTGACACGCTGCTCGTCTGTCAACCGCTCAGTCGAGCCATATCCTTGAGGACCTTCAGCAGATACGATAGATTCTTCGCGGTTTATAGGCAGTAACAATGGATTGTTTTCGCGGGTCTAATGCGAGCCATCGGTCGGCGTATTTCTCAGCTGCGAAGACGATGGGTGACTCACGGGTGAAGTGGAGCTGGGAGCTTTGCCTTTACGGGGACCGCAACAGAGGAGGTAGTCGAACAGGCCCATCTATGCACAAAATCGGCGACGGTGGTGTTTACAGAGACAGGTACAGGGTGAACAAAAGAATGACCAACGAATATTTTCACAGATATACTGACATGGCTTCCCCAGAAACGACATTACGAGTCGCCTCCCGAGTCAGCAACAACAAAAAATTACATAATAACCTACAACAGCCGCACGGTCTTCTCCGTGTCAACAAACCCTTTTGCCGTTGCCGCCTCCGCAATTTTGTGCCGACAAAGTCCTCAAAGCCGTAAAAAACCGATGCATATATGCTGCAACCAAAACCTGCAATTTTTTTTCTTCTTTTAATGTATATGTACAACAATTACCAGTAACAAGATACATATCGCCTGCCAAGACATCAATAACCGCTCCGTCATGTTGTGAAAAGAAAGCGAACAAAAGGATGACTGACTCGGGAAGACATGCAACAACATCTTTGCCTCGCCACAACGCGTCTTCGTATTCTTCTCTGACTGTCATGAAAATCGCCATGGTCATCCTAGCGTCTTCCACCTAAAATGCAGCTTTTATATCAGTCGCTCGTATCGCCAGACATGTCACTTCTTGGTAATACCTCGCCGTAAAGCGATAGATATAAAAAATAAAAATAAAAAAACGTACTGGATCGTGCGCGGTTCCTACCGCGTGCATATCCTCATTCAACACGGCCGCAGCCAGCTTTCTCAAACTGGGCCATACGCCCTCATTCCTGACATCGACCAAGTTGCGCAGCGGGTAGTAGAGCGCGGTATCACGCATCATCTCGTATTGATGTCGATGCCCGATCACCTGTAAAAATAAAAACAATAGTCTTAGTACGACCGGGGATGGAGATGCGGCAGAGTGAGAGGGGGACGAACAGCAAGGTCATTGAACAGAGTGTGGCCGATAATGATTTTGTCCTTGATAAGCTCTATGATTTGCGGCTGGATTTGCTCATACGTCGGCGCTGAGACCCATTCTTGTCAGCTCCTTTTTGTCTCGATCCGCTCAAATGTGTACATACTCACCTCCAACAAGATCTTGTGGTCTTATTCCACTCTCTGATTACCCCATCGACTTAGCTTTCGAATCGTTTGGCACGTTTATTTGCACGCTTTGTTCAAAACAAAGTAAAAACCTAGACATACTTCGGGTAACATAGTTCACAACGTTTGCAGGGTGATGTCTGACAAATGACTCCATCAAAACATTTCCGTACACGTCCACAATCCCAATTCTAAGATAAATTTCTCGTCAGTTAGACATTCATACAAGATCAAAGTGACAATACAAACTTTGCGAGACCCATGCAATTTCTTAACTGAATCATCTCGCAGTCTGGCCATTGATAAAATGCCAAGTCAGTCGTGAATCGCACAAGTCAACAACTTACCAAGCGCTACATACTTTTCCAATGGAGGGAATCTTGAGCTACTGGGAGCAGCCATTGTTGTGCCTTGTTAAGAGCCACGGTCGTAATGCGATGGTGAAGTAGTAATGGGTGTTGGCAGGCGAGACCGATACAGGGCGTCTTTTTTTTCAATGAGATGTTTTGAGCATGAGTCACCCGCCCTTTTGGCAGTATGTGTGTGTGTTTGGCAAGAGGTCACAAAGAACGACAAGCGGGACGGTCCACGAACGATAAGAAGATGAAAATGAAAGTGATGCCGCAATAAAAGTGAAACGAAACGAGTAGTCGCGTTATGTGCCCCGCGACTATTTTTATATCAACATTTAAAATTGATGATGATCTCTCAAGATTTATCTAATAGCCATGAACAGCGCGTGCATCTAGACATTCTCGCATACTATAATCTAATGGTACAAGTGTTTGTACAGGTGTACCTCTATTATCGTTAACCTACACACTAATCTCAGTTGCAAAGATGTCCATTATTTCACACATTACGAAGTCTCCATCTGAACAAGACACGTCGAAAGCCCAAAATGTATCTTATCCTTTTTTTTTTCGCTCCTTTTCTTCCTGCTTTATCCTCCTTTTGATTACGTTACACTTCACGGTAGTCGTATTACAACAACAATCCCGCAGCAACACCAATCAAGCCCAACACGACACCCATTCCGACACTCTTCATTCCATCCGTGGCCGCGGTCTTATGACCGGCCGAACTGGCGGCAGCACCAGTCAAATTGGACGCACCGACACCGCCGTAAAGCTGAATATTCTTGTAGTATGTAAATTGCTGAGTAGGTGTTGCCCAATCAGAGTCGTCACCACCGAAGAAAGTTGAAAAATAGAGGCCGCCGACGGAAGTGATGTCGCTGGAAGTACGGATGACGAGGTCCGTAAACGTCATAGCTGGGACTCCGTTGTACCACAACCTATCCGTTCGCTTAACGACAAAATGAATCTGTGAGATGTTAAAAGCGGCTTACTGGACTACACCGTTGGCAGTTCCAACCTCGTTCAAGATTACCATAAGGTAAATCGTTTGCCATTGGCCGGTAATAAAGGAGAACGATCCTCGAGCGAGAGACGTTCCATAGTCCGAGTTACAAGTCACGTCATTTTCAGTGCAGAAACCCTTTTGAGTTGTAGGAATGTATGCGTAAACTGTGTGACATAGTCAATACCAGTTCGGTTGTGGGAAGATACACAGCAAAAAGACATACCTTCCCCAGAACCGCTGGTCCTCCACATCAATCGAGTACTGAAACAGCTAGTTCCGTCCGTCGCGTTTCCACCTGAACATCCATGGGTTTCCGGGCCACCCCTCAAGCCGGGGAGTTTTCCACCTTTGTTCCATCTATTCATCGGCATACGTTAGTCATACACCTTGTATGTATAAAAAAGAGTTGTGCGAAATGACTCACGAAAAACCTGAAGGGAACCAAATGTCATACGACAACAACATTCTCTCCAAAGCTCCTCCAGACGAGTCACTTCCGTTCAATGGCTGAGCATAAAATTGTGTTCCGCCCGTCCTTTTGGAGTACGAACCCGACGGGTATTCTATACGGAGAACGGGAGGCTCGCCACTGAGGTCGGTTACAGTAGGATAGGAGACCCCATTTGATGTGGCGGAGGCAGTGGCCACGGCACTACTGGTCTTTGCGCTCCTGGTACTTGTCGAAGTTGTTGAAGAGGATGTTGAAGGATCCTGTCGGCGGACAAGGGTGGAAGATGTCGTTGAGGGGTCAGCAGAGAAGACGCTACCGATAGCCCGTCAGCATTTGTGCGGCGAGAAATAATGATAATAAGACATGGACCTGATGGTCACGTACATGTAAGACTTTCCCCAGTCCACCTTGTTTCCATTCAAAGACCAATGGTCATCGATCCATTCATTGGCATCCGTCGAATCCAGCGCTTTGTCCGGCCAGGTAAAATTGTATTGCGCACCGGACAAGCCGTATGCGTCTATTATGGATTCCAGAGTAACAGCAGATACCGGTGACGGGACAAAAGACAGCAAGGTGGAGAGTAAAGCGGCCGTTAGGAAAGGAGACATGATGGCGTATGATGGACGCTTTGGGCAGCGGAGTTATGATTTAATGGGCGGTGGTCGAAGAAGGTGTGTGCTTGCCAGTACGCGTCGTCGTACGTGTGGGAACGATTCGGCTCTGATATTGAACGAGATTATAAGTGATATGGCGGAGATGAAGATGAAGACAAACTTGGATACGCTGTGGGAAAAATGGGATTATAGTGTCAACAGAAGATGAAATATGGATTACTGGATGGATCAAAAGGACGCGCGAGAGGAAATAGAGTTTTGCGGCGTCAGGCATGTGTCATACAAGGAACGTACGGCGGGGGCTCCCAGGTGGCTTTGCTTCCGGCCGCGAAAGGGAAAACACAACGGGGAAAAGCAGCTCCGTAACCCTGGATAGGGTAACAGAGTAACAGGGGCTAGCAGCCCGAGGAGCCGAATACTAAAACAAAAACAAACCAAAAAAAAAAAAGAAGGCAAGAAGAAGTACGGGAAGAAATATGGATGCAAGAAGTCATAGATCTTGGATCGATCGAATTAGGCAAGATTATATAGAAAAGTATTCAACAAGTAGTAGCAATCAGGAAAGAATGCGCACAGCATTGCAGTACCGTAACCTGTGCCGGCTTTAGATGCTGCATGTGAGGATGGGGAAGTTGAAGATCGAATAACAGAGGGGAGCGATAAATACCGGTTGTATGGCTCGATCCATTGACAGTCTTGCAAGTTATTGCGAATGTTGACAGGCCTTGATGATGCGGGTGAGTTGAGTGCGGCTATATTGTATGTGATAAAGGTTTGTGTTTTGCACTCTTTCCGCTTGTGCACGTAGGAAGGCCGTTTCTTGGTGGGCGTTCTGGCCGGAATGGTTTGGGGCCCCACATCGGCAAACGTCGTCTCTTGCTTGTTGTCCCGCACCGCTGTCCACAATCGTCCACTCATACATCTGCCATCTTGACTCTTTTCTTATGGCCCATTCCCCGAAACCAGCCCGGCATCCTTCCTCGGACAAGAAACCCACATCCAAAGCCAGTCTTGCTTTCCTAGCTGTCCTCCTTCTAGCTGCTATCGTCTTCCTCTTCGCACAGACTGATTTCGCATTCCCATCACGTCCCTGGAAAGCTGTTGAAGAGCCACTCAAAGGTGATGAAATAGAAATGAACAATCCTAAGCGTACTGTTGGCTACTTTGTAGGTGATCCCCTACTCTGTGCAAGGAGCGACAGCTAACGACCTCACGCAGGTGAACTGGTCAGATCTCTCTCATGTGATCTTGGCCTGGCAGATTCGCTGACTTGCAGGTCTCCAGGGGCATCTATGGTCGCAAATTTTTCCCTCAAAATATCCCTGGTCAGCACCTCACCCATATTAACTATGCCTTTGGAAATGTGAAGGCGGATAGCGGTGAAGTTGTATTGAGTGACACTTGGGCTGACGTCGAAGTGAGTGATTCGCCCAGTTTGATGCATGCAAGGTGCTCATGTTGTGTACAAGATCCACTACGATGGTGATTCGTGGGATGAACCTGGTACCAATCTCTATGGCTGCTTCAAGGCTATCTATCTTATGAAGAAGCAGAACCGGTAAAGAGCTCATCTTGTTAAAAGACTTGAGCTAATACCATATTCAGCAACTTGAAGGTGCTGCTCTCCATTGGTGGATGGTCTTTCTCCCCTGTAAGTGCCATGTTCTCCATATACTCCCATATTGTTCTCAATCTAATCTATACATAGAATTTTGCGGGCATCGTACACCCCAAATGGCGATCAACGTTCGTGCAATCTGCTGTGAAGCTCGTGGAGGATGTCGGTCTGGACGGGTGAGACTTTAAAGGCTTCTGATCCTGTACTGTCTGCTGACATCGCCCATAGCCTCGATGTAGGTATCAAGTTGACAGACACCTGGTGGCTTCTTACTGACCCTATTGAAGATTGATTACGAATACCCCAAGACTCCCCGCGACGCCGAAGCCTATGTCGATCTGCTCCGCGAACTTCGACAGGGACTTGAGCAACTCGCTCAAAGTAAGGGCAAGCCTCAGGGGCAGTATCAGCTTACTGTCGCTGCTCCTTGTGGCTGGGAACAGATGCAAGTTCTGAGAGTGAGAGAGATGGACCAGGTGGGCCTCAACCGTATATCATCCACAGAAAGATCAGTCGCTAATGTAGAGTAGGTGTTGGATTTCTGGAATTTGATGGCATACGATGTAAGTTTCTCGGCAAAATCTTGAAACCTATATCCTTATCGTGTTTTGGTCGTAGTTTGCCGGCTCGTGGGACTCTGTGGCAGGTCACCAAGCCAACCTTTACTCCGACAAGCCCGACGGACAGTCTGTTGATCGATCGGTGCGATTCTACCTGGAGGCTGGTGTGCATCCTACCAAGCTCGTCATTGGTATGTCTGATCTTCCTTACACCACGTACGAAACTGACGAAATACACAGGTTTGCCCGTCTATGGACGTGCTTTCGCCAACACCAAAGGAATTGGTTCGCCTTTCTCAGGTACCGGGGAAGGGTCGTGGGAGGCTGGTATGTGGGACTATAAAGCCCTGCCTCAGCCCGGTGCCCAAGAAACCAATGACCACCGTCTCGGTGCTTCATACAGCTACGATCCGTAAGATCCCATGATCCTTCTATCTCAACAACGCAGCTGACTATTTCTTAGGGCGAAGCGTCTCCTCATTACCTATGATACCCAAGCAATCGCCCATCAGAAAGCTTCATACATTGCTTATCACGGCCTGGGCGGTGCAATGTGGTGGGAGCTGGACTCTGACAAGCCTGAAGAAACAGGACAGTCATTGGTGAGGACTGTGAGAGAAGCGCTGGGTCAACTGGAGTGGAGGGAGAATGAGTTGGATTATCCTGGAAGCAGTGAGTTTTTGAGATATACAATGGTGGGCACGACTTTTGCTGACTGGGATCAGAATACGACAATTTGAGGAGAAGGATGGAGTAAGATGAATGAATTATACAACTGTAGCATGATATTGAAATTTTAGAAGAACATTTTCTTGCGTATAGCAAAAACTTTTGTCTATACTTATGCATGTTCATGGTCACAACCATGTAGAGACCATGCATACATCTTTAAAAGAACAACCTAAGTCTGGAATGGAAGTCGGGATGCTGCTATATTGCTAGGAGTGACTTCCGATTCCTTCATTAGCAGATTAATTATACGAACGGCGTCGCGTTGACAAAGGTTGACAAAGTCTTCTTTTGTTGTTGTTTCCCCTTCATTGAATTTTACCTTTTCTTCTCCTACACCAAAAAAAAAAAAACAAAGTCACTTCCTTGTCGATATGTGGATATGACCCACTTTCAAGTCTTTCTTCCCCCTTCTTCCTTGCCAAGCCTCCCCTCATTCAAAGATGCCGCAGTGATCTCGACAGAGCAGCTGTTGACGTTCCACCGGCTCAATCCACCTCCTCGTGAAGGGTCTCATCTATTGCCCCCTCCAAATAACCCTTCAAACAATCCGCCGGCATCTAGTTATGTTCATCGCATGGATCAGCCAGAAGCAACGGGGCATGGACAGAAGATGTCTGTGTTGGGAAAAAGAACTGTATCGTCGAGGGCGGTTGGATCGCATTCAGAGCAAAATGAGGATATATTGACTCCCGAAGAATGCTCTCGTAGTAGAATGCCTCCTCCCCCCTCTCCCCCGATAACCAACCGTCCGTCAGTCCGTACGAGTCCCCGTCGAGCTTCAAAGAAGCTCGTCACCCGACCTTCATATATACTGCCGTCAAGCATGAAAGGCTCTACACCTTTGCCTGATCAAGGGCAAGAACAGTCACTGGGATTGGACTCGACGCTCAACACAACTGCTAGCTGGCCATCCCAGATCCCACCTTCCGCAGGAGCTGAGACATCAATATTCAACTTTCCATCTTGGAGTGTACCGACGTCGAGGCTGACTAGTCTACAAGATGTACTGAAGAAGGGCTCGGCACCGCAACGAGGGGGTTTGGTTTTTGACAATGGATATGGTGGGAAAGAGCGATATAACATTATTGCTTGCATTGTCTCTGTGGATACCCCTCTTGAGAGGCAGCGAAAGACGCAGCTTGGTATGCGAGGAAAAGGAAGAGGCAGACAGGATGCGAACGACACGCTATGGATTGGGAAATGGATGATTACGGCGCCCCCAGACGGGAATGAAGGTCAGGTAAGCTGTGTTGTCAGGCTATGGGACGAGTGTGCAAAGGACTGGGGCGATGAGAAAGTACGAAAAGGAGATGTCGTCTTATTGGAAAGTATGTTTTGGAAAGGTTATCGGATGATTTGGACTACTAAACTGACGACTGTCGCAGATGTAGAGCTCAAATCAACTTCGGCAAAAGAATTAGCTCATCTAGTTTTGACACCTTCCTCTCGGCCAAAAATAATAATCCTCTATCGTATTCTGCCTCGGTATGTCACCACCATGGCGTCAGACTACATATATCGAGCTCCAGGTGCAGTTCCGCATCATTTGGATGGCGAGAGGAAGCGAGATATAATCAAGGAGGATAGATATATGAGACCAGACCTGAGGCTCGGCAGTAGCGATGTAGGAGTGAGAAAGGTGGCAGCTGTCGTCGAGTGGTTTGCGGACTGGATAGGGGGCGAAGGGCATTCTGCTTAATGCCTTGTCCTGTCATATTCATCCTGTTGTAGGCATTCACAATTTGTATTATCGCACGACCATGCATCACATAACTGCTTTTTTTCATTTTAGCTAACTATACTTTACGCTTGAAAAGCCTTGAGCCTCTCATCGGCCCAGTTGATGTACTCTCCACTGAGTTCGACGGGACCATTCACAGCCATGCCTGCGAGAACAGAGCCAGGTCTAATCAAATTTCATGTCAGAAACATCACATCTTATGAGAGTCAATCGAACGCACTGCTCGGGGGCCAGGAGTTCACCCTTCTCATAGGCGCTTTGGAACTTGGCCATGTCGGTAGGGCTCATCTCAGCAGGGCCGTGGGTTCGAAGGAAGGATTGCATCTGCTGTAGATCAGTACAGTGGTAGCCGCCATTAGTAAACGAGGCAACCACCTACATCAGTCTAGAAAGAAGTTAGCACAGCGCAAACAAATACAATAGAGAATCACCTACGTTAACCATGCCTGGTCTGACAGACCAGATGGCAACACCGTTTTCCTTTTCCTCACTAGCTACCGTCCTGGCCAAGCTGTTCATACCAGCCTTGGCCATAGAATACAAGCCCCAAGCCTGGTAGCCAGTGGAGGAAGCTCCGGAGGAGACGAGGACCACCCTGCCCTTGGACTTGCGAAGGTGAGGAAGGGCAGGTTGAAGAAGGTAGATGGTTGAAAGAAGGTTAGTCTGCACGTATGGGACGAGAGCATCCAGTTGGACGTTCCCAATCTTGCCTGTAAAAGTGTCACCAGAAAGCTCAGGTGCAAAGTGGACTGAACATACCGACTGGGTCTATGCTACCTGCATTAAGCACCAGACCATCGAGCTGGCCCCACTTGTCGACGGCCTCTTTGATGACCCGGGCATTATCCTCGGGCTTGCTTACATCGCCCTGCACGGGCAGTACCCTGTCGGCGCCATACTCGTCCACAGCGCCCTGAAGCTCCGGGGTAAGGGAGCGCGAGAGCGTGGCAACTCGAGCGTTGTGCTTCGCGAGGAGGATGCGGAGGACGGCTAGACCAAGGCCTCTCGATGCGCCTGTGAGGATGATGACTGGGGACATTGTGGTGCGGACAAGTATAGAAGCGTGCTCGATGCCACTTTCGTCGTTGCCATCCGCCTCGTCGTCTTCCTCACCGATTCATTCACTGTCGCCGCCCGCCGCCTCTCCGTTCCATCCTCCTTCCTCGCGTCTTCCTCTTGTCTTCTTCTTCTTCTCAATTCATATCATACATATATACTTTTCATTCCCCATTTCTTCTTGTTCACATCCTCCATAACCCGTTCTCGACACTCGCCAACTGCGTCTCTCTGACATCGCCGTGTTTCACGTACTGGCGCCAGCCTCAACATGTCCCGTGTGCCTTCAGGCTCTCAGCAGCCACAGTACACCCAGCAGCCGCTCTATCACCCATCCTCCGTCCACTCTCAGTCGGCATCCGTACAACAAACTCATCAGCAGTATCATCCTCATGCAGGCCAGCCAATGGCCTTCCAAGGCGATCCTCACGCGTATTCCTACGACAGACAATCTCAGATAAATACATGGCAAGCAAATCCAGGTGCGGCTGGTAGTATGGAATACCACAGCGCCGTTGCTGGTTCTTCGCGTGGAGCCGATCCGTACCAGCCTTATTCCCAGCCTCATCGCTCTTCACCATCCCAACCGGTGACGGCGGGTCGAACACAACCTGCTTCAGCGCAACAATACACCCCTTGGGCACCAGTGCAGGCGAGTGCAACAACAACACCATCCAGCCGGGGAGGTGGAGTTAAGCTGGAGGACTTGATGAGTAACGACTCTCGTGCGGATGGGAAGAGTCAGCCTTTATCGAGTATCCCTCTTAGCGTCTCGGCATCCTTTGATACACGATCACAATTTAGTGCAGGTCCTCAGGGTGCCAGCACAGAAAAGGAAAAAGACAAGGAAAGGGACAAGGCGACCCAGCAGCAAGGACCTTCAGAATTCATCAAAAAGCTATACAAGATGCTGGAAGAAGAACAGGCGCAGTATGGAAGTAGTCGGGCGAAGAAGGGAGAAAAGGGAAAGAGAGGTTCAGTGGGTTGGGGAGCGAATGGGACGAGTTTTGTGGTATGGGATATGAATGACTTCACTACGAAAATCTTGTAAGTTTGTTCCACAACCCATTAATGCATACATTAATGCCAATGCTCTGTAGGCCGCAGACCTTCAGACATTCCAATTTCTCTAGTTTTGTGCGACAGCTGAATAAATATGGCTTTTCCAAGGTTTGTACGACTGAAGACTAGACATGTGCATACGCTAACTGTCGTGGCAGATAAAGCATGTCGATGCTGGGACGGGCTCCATCAAGGAAAATGTAATTTTTTTCTTTGCTGATGCTTGATAGGATATGTGATGCAATATGATGCTAATGTGTCTGATCGGTAGATTTGGGAGTTTCAACATCCGAATTTCCAGGCTGGCGGTAAATCCGACCTTGAGAGTATCAAAGTGAGTCTTTTTCGACATGTTGGAAGTGTGGCTAACATAGACTAGCGCAAACCCGTGGCGCCCAAGAAGACGAACAATCAAGAAGGAGATGAAAATTCTCCTCGTTATGTTGGTCTGAGCAATGAAGATCAGAGCCGTATGCACTTGATGGAAGACAGGATCAATATACTGGAGGATGCACTCGCGAAATCTAGGTCAGAAGCGGACGAGGCTAGGATGCGTGAGATGGCAATGATGGGTTTGGTGAGAGATATGATTGGTCATATCGCCGCCAGCGAAAGCGGTAGGTTGTATATGTTAACGATAGCGAATTACGCTAATAGTCCGACAGAAGCGATTGGATCACCGGCAGCTACGACCGGCCATTCCCCTCGGGTGTTGCATCTTCTCAAATCCCTAGACAACCTCGCGAGAGCTTACCCTCCCGAAATGTACCACAGCAACATTGCTCGACAACCAACGACGATGCCTTACACCCCCGCCCAACCTCAAAGTCACCAATCCTTTCTCAATGCTGCATACAACCCAGCTTTCAGCGGTAGCAGTGTCGGCGGTGCGGCTCAAGCTCAAGCATCTCCTCACACAGATGGTACAGGAAGTCGAGGGAGCCTTAGCGGGCCAAGCACAGGCGAAATCAAGCCTCCTGCATCCTCTTCCCGCCTTCGAGCGGCTTCCAATGCCGGCGTCGTTCCACCTGGTAGCGTAAATGCTTCTGTGCCTGTGGCGAGCCAACCCTCTGGCAATCCGCCTGCGGGTCCTGTTGCACATGTTGAAGACCCTGCCGAAGATGTCATCGAGATCCCTAACCAGATGCAAGACATGTACGGCGGCGAGTCTGTCAGTATCGCTCCTCTTTTTGTAGAGACTCCTGCTTGGTTGACCGAAGGCACTACGATCCCTCTCACAATGTATCGAAAACAAAGCGATGGACAAGCCTTGAAAGCTGTTTACCAAGCGTTTGCAGCTGGGGGGAAATTGCCGGCTGGTGAAGGGCAAGACGAGGATGGGAATGCGATCGCATCGGGATCCAGTACGAGCGCGGCTGAAATCATGGCAGGCTCAAGCCAGATGGGTCTTCAACAATCTTACGACGCTGGTCCAAGTACATCCACTGGTATTCCTCTTCCCATGGACGGTTCGCCGTCTAGCGAAAGCAGTTCTCGCAAGGGGAAGGGCAAGAAATCGCGCGGAACAAGTCTTAAAGAACAACGTGAATCCAAGCTCAAGCCGCATTGGGCCCAGACGCCCAGGATTCTTGTCGTTGAGGACGATATTGTTTACCGAACGCTATCGAAGAAGTTTTTGCAAAAGTTTGGCTGTGAGACGGAGACAGTGGAGAATGCGCAGGGTGCAGTGGATAAAATGAACGGGACAAAATATGATTTGGTGTTGATGGACATTTTCTTTGGGCCTAATATGGATGGGTGAGTTGCAACCATTGGATAACGTTCGAGTCGCTGACGTAGACTGTAGACGAAAAGCAACTTCCTTGATTCGACAGTTCAATAATTATACCCCTATTATTTCTATGACTTCCAATGCTCAACCCCGTGAGTTTCAACTTGCTGTATACCCGTTGCATATTCTGACGACCAAACAGAGGACGTGGATTCTTATTATCAATCGGGTATGAACGACATTCTCGCAAAACCTTTTACCAAAAACCATCTTTTCACTATCCTCGACAAGCACCTTGTCCACCTTCGACATGCTCAACTTTATGAGCGACTTATCCCCCTCGGCGTCGGTGTCCCTCCTTTGTCTGATCAGCATGTCCAGGAGGCCTTGGCTGTCAGTGCCGCGACTCTGCAAAACACCAATGGCCAGTTGCAGTTGGAGAACGGACAAACGGCAGAAGCGCAGAATGAGCAGCAAGATTCAAACGGCGAGCTAGAGCTAGGGATCAGGAACCCGTTGGCGGGAAGCGGTTGGAGTGATGAAGCATATCAACTCGTATTAGCTGTGAGTGAACATTTTGCAACCGGGAACCCATCCATGACAGAAATTGATACGAAACCTAGCAATTCCTCCAAACTGGAGTGATGCCTGATATCACAACCATCTCTGCAGTATCTTCTTCTCCTAATCCCAACGGCTTTGACGGCACGATCGGTACCAGCATCGTCTTTGGCGAGTCTTCTGGTTTCAGTCGTAAACGATCAATTGAAGCCATCAACGATGACAACTGGGACGGTCAAGCTCAAACACCCGCTTCGGTTCAAGCTCAAGCTCAAGCGCAAGCCCAGGCGCAGGCTCAGGCTCAGGTTCAAGCCCAGACTCAGAATACGATCATGCAAGGTGACCAGCAGCAGGGCATGTCATTGCAAATGCCAACGAACGTGGGGATGGGTATGGACGTGAATATGGGCAACATGCCGGAGTCTGGTATGATGAACCAGGATATGAGTAATGACTCTGATGGCAGAGAAACCAAGCGAGCTCGAGGTATGGCGGGATAGTTACAGCGTCTCCAGGTGGTGTTTGTCCCGATTATATGAGCGATGAGTTGAATGGGACAAGTATACTCTTGAGACCATTTGTAGCGATTATCTTGAATAGTCATAGGCTTTCTGTTTGTGACCTTTTGATCGGATATAGACGAAGCGGCAAAGCGCGTGTAGTGTACTTTCTATCTTATATTCTGAGATGTAGCGTAGGCCATGTGTTTATGCACTATCTCATCCACAATGATTTGATTCTTTACATTCTTCTTATTTCAATAATTAGCTACACCTATTATGGCTACAGATGTATTTACACGGATACAAGATATGCTATGGCTGTTTTATCGCATGCCGGCGTTGGGGTTACCAGCAGCACCCTTTTCTTCTTGGGCCTTCTTCTTCTTTGCGTCTTGGTCCTCCTTTTCAGCCTGCTTAGGGTCCTTCTCGCCGCCTTGATCCTTCTTCTCGGGCTGACCTCCGTCCTGCTTGCCCTTGTCCTTTTGACCCTCGTCTTTCTTGCCTTCGTCCTTCTTCTCACCACCGCCAGTCCTCTCCTTCTGGTCGTCCTTCATGCCCTTAGGACTCTTGTCCTTCTGTTCACTCTCCTTCTTGTCCTGCTTTTCGGCCTTCTTCTTCTGTTCCTCTTCCTCCTCCTTCTTCTGATCCTCTTCCTTCTGGACATTCTTCAACCTCAAGAAGCTTTCATCGTCCTCGACGACAGAAATGTCACCCTTGACCTTGCCTTCGATTCGGCTTTTGCTAGTCTCTCTCATATCCTTGACCCTGTCAAATCGGGCAAGAGGAGAGACTCGGCGGGTGTTGTGCTCAAAGTGCTTAGTGTCAGGATCAAAGTTGGCACCCGCACCAGCACCGTAGATACTCGTGCCGGCAAGAGTACCAATGATGGAGAAACCGACTACGATAGAGAGGTAGAATCGGTAAGTAGAGTACCAACCGGTTGTCCAGCCAGCGCTGCTAGCTCGCTGATCGGCAGCCCACATCGCAGTGAAACCACACCATTGGACAGCAAGGGCAACACCGTGGCTCAAAAAGGTAGTGGGCCAGGCAAAGAGGACCGGGGCGGCACCGAGGGCGAGACGGAGAGCACCTTTTTCACCACCGAGTTTGGCAAATTCCATACCCCAGTGAATAGCACCGAGGAAGGAGAGGAGAACGGCACCGTACGTGATTTGGATATGCTCCACGAAATGGAGGTTCTGAAGGATGTCGGCGAGCTCAGCCCCAGAGCCATCTAGTGAGTGTTGGTGAGTTACGACTGCTGGCCAAAAGCGTCTAAAAACTTACTGGCGCTAGCAATAGAAGCCTGCCTGGCCAGGAAGACAGTGCCCAATGAGGTTCCAAGATAGGGAAGAGTCCCCGCAAGACCTGATAGGCAGAAGTGTAAGTATCGATCTTAGATGTATGGCCAAAAAGTTATCTACTCACCAAAGAACATAGCAGGCTTGGGAACCGCAGTCCACATGGCAGAAGTGATACTTCCGAAATCCTCTGCGATGGATCCAGGGTGCGCCCGGGCAGTAGACTGCTCTCTTGCGCCCAGTTGGGCAGCTTCTCTGGAGTTGCCAGCCACAAGCTTTGCGAAATCCGTTGTCAATCCTTTAAGCTGGCGCGTACCGTCAATACATCAGACTGGCAAATCTCGGAAAAGGGACAAAGCTCACTTCTTCCTTCGCCCCAGGAGTAGCCTTCTGCTTTTCAATGTACTTGTCGTCATGTCCAGCACCTTGACTAGGCCCAGTCGCATAGGTCCTCATGAAAGTGAGGTACTGGGAAACTTTCGCTCCAGCAGGGGTTGAAGTGGGAGTGACAGGACGTAGGAGGTTTGAGGGCAGGCCGGTGGGACGCGGGCGATATGGTAGGGCATAAGTCTGAGGCTTGAGGATGCGGAGTGAGCGGTTCATGGTGTATGTATATTCGGGATAAGTGGGAAAACGGGAGAGAAGGTGTGATTCGAGAAGGATATATAGGAGTGAGAAGTGGTGGGTATGACGGATGTATGTAAAGAGTGAAACGACCTCCACCTTCATGACATCATGACGACCCTTACGTCGTTATCCAGCCCGCTCCAACTACAAGGACCCCCCCGCGTATCCCCTCGACGGACATCGACCGGTCTCCGATTGGTCAGGGTGATTTTGGCCTTTTTGGAACGTTTCAAACGGTCACTGTTTATGCATACCGAGGTATCAAGACCTGACATTCCACAGGACGATACTGAAGAAACAAGCCTTCCTTCCTAGGGATGAATAATGGGCCGTTAAATATCCCAGCTTCATGCATATTGGTTACGAAGTTCAAGCTCATCTGGAATTTGATTCCGTTTTCACCAAGTGGAGTCCTTCGTTGGTAGCTGTGGTTATTAACACTGATCTTATTAATAACACATGAGTTCTATTATTGTGCCTGTTTTCCAGCCTCCACTACGACATACTAATACGGGTCCTTACCTTTCATCATTGCTACATATCCATCGGGAGCCGTATCACCCGATGGCATCCGTTGACAACCGTTTATCCAAGCACGGCGGCGAGAATGCCCCTTTTCAGAGTCGTTTCACAAAGCAGGAGACATATGATTGGCACAGGATCTGCCTGAGGGCTACCGAAATCATGCCCAGCGTTACCCACGTGAAAGAGTGACAATGGATGGCCACGAAAGGAATTACAGAACGTCGGCCTCAGATCGTTCTGACTGCCGCTGGATCGGGGAAAGCATGGTTTGGATCCTGCTGCTTTTGGCGATGAAGATGCACAAGCAGTCAGGTATCCTTATCCTATTTGGGGTAACCAAAGCGACGCAAGACGACCAAGTAGGTTCCACACTCTTTTAGCTTGAGAGAATGCTGCTAATAATATGCGACAAGATCAGGAAGCTAAAACGGCTGCACTTTGAGGCCAATTTCCTGAATGGAGACTCTCCCCGTGATGTTAGGCAAAAACTCGCTGAGATGAAAGGGCAATTATGGGCAATTGGATCGGGGATGTTGCAAAACCATTTGGTCCAAGAAGTCCTTGGCAAATCCGCTCTTACGGGTAAAACCCTATCTAGGCTCGTAGACGAGGCACATACCATCAAAGAGGGGGGTCCGTCTTGGCGGCCGGACATCCTCAAGCTGTGCGAGATACGTGACATTTTGGGGCCGAGTTCTGCACGGGGGTTGTTCTCAGCTATCATGAGTCGGTAACACATTACGATTGCGGAGGATGCCATGCATTTGGGCAGAAGATTGATGGATGAATGGGATGTAGGTCCCGATAGAGACGAGCTCAAATATGAAGTAAGTCGCTGCTCTTTCTATTCCTCGGAAAATTAAGCTGTGACTGATGTATTATAGGTCCGGCCCTTCAGAGCCAAGATGGACACATACGCAGACTTGGGAATCATATCGCAAGAAATTTACTTCCTCTGGCCCAAGCCACTGACCACGACACCCACTGCAATTCCACAGGATCTCTCACTCTCTTCGCTCAGTTGTAATTTCTCATCATTTCCGCCCACCACTTCTCATACGGCATCTCCTATGACAACATCCACCAGTGGCAGAAAGGAGGTAGTAGCCCAACGGAAGGAAACGGGAGATAAATTCGTTACTGTATTACGCCCGTTGGACCACGTCACAGCCCTCGTCTTCAACGAGACGAAGAGAGGAGGAAGGAGCTGAGCAAAAGGACAATGCGTCTGAGTCTTTGGTTCCCAGAACAATCGCGTTTTTTGCGACAAAGCAACAGGGTTTGGATACTCAGGATGCTTTGAGGTCGATTTGACCGGAGAATCCTCATCAGGTTGATACTTTCTACGGTTCTACCTCCCCAGTGCAGCGTTTAAATCTCCTGGACAAGTTCAAGAAAGGCGCTGTTCGAGTACTCTGCTGTACAAAAGCTTTTGGACTAGGCTGCGACATCTCAAATATCGAATACTCGATCATATACAACTGTGTGGATTCGATGGTTGATCTTTGGCAGAAAGGTGGAAGAGCAGCCAGAGGTCGGCGAGTGACGGGGAGAGTCATTTGGCTTGCACCACTTGATGTCTTTGGGCCGTCGGATGAATGGGAGAAGAAGTCGGGGGATTCGCATCCTATATCCCTAAGCCCATTCCCTACACGAATAAAGCTTTCAGAGCCGTCATCGCCTTCGAGCAAAGTGTCGTTATCTATACGAACTTGCTAATCCTCCAGTAGTTGAGTCACGCTCCTTTTATTATCCTTATCACCCATCCATCGACTCCCAAACCAACTGCGGCTTCTTTACTTCCCCCCTCTACCACCATCTCTCCGACTCCTTTCCCATCTCCCACCAATCCGTCCATCGCCCCTCTCACATCTAAGCCCCTCCCCCCCCCCCTACCAACACCCAACAATTGGCCCTCCGTTTCTAATGCTGTCGGATCAATTGATGGAACGCACATTGCTGTGAAGGTTTCACCGAGGATGCAGCCCGCCTACCGCAACAGGACGGGTGTTGTATCAATTAATGTGCTTGCTGCCTGTGACTTTGACTTGAAGTTCACGTATATTATTGCTGGTTGGGAGGGGAATGCAAATGACTCCTTTACCTTCAGTCAAGCTATTGATAGATACAACTTCCCCCAGCTCCCTTCTAATCGTTACTTCCTGGCCGATGCTGGTTTCCCCATATGCGATCGGTTGCTGTGTGTTCGTACAGTCCAAGGGGTCTACTTCCGGCCTAACTTGGAAAGATGGATGGCAGAACACCATGGTGGGATATGGGAAAAAGTCTCTAGGTTTACCTGTCATCTTCCTGCCTACCGTTGCTGCTCCGCCTGCGAGGCCTCACATTTGTCACTCGTTCAAGCACGAGGGATGATCGGCCAGGGTACGGATGTGTGGAAGGAGGGCCAGGAGATCAAGCGTATCATTACCGAACGTCGGCAGCAGGATGAAAGAGCGATTGATCTGAAGCTCAGGTTTTCAGCCAGCTAGAGATCCCAGAGGAATTCGAGCATGCATCCTTCAAAGAAAGGCTGTATTGCTTTGGACGACACATGGGATGCATTACCTGAGCTATTCAAAGCCTGGGTCACTGCTGTCGGTTCTTAAAACACAGTGTTGTCAATACAATGGCAACTCTTGTCAGAAACCCGAATGCTTTGCCCGACTTCGTAAGCAACATGTTACGGCTTATTATCAACCTGTTACGGCTTATTACTTATTTATTTATTTATTTATTCAGATCCTGTGGTGGAGAGAACCGAAGGAAAGAGGGATATATATATATATATTTGAATCCTTTTAGCTAGTTTCCCTTTTAATTAGAAATCTCTCAATGCAAGTCGGGGAGACTACGCTCTCTAGGATCAACAACATCAGCAAATCCAGTCCAGAGAACCCATAAACCTAGCTACCCACCCAGACCTAGCCTAGTTTCCCTTTGCCCCTCCCTGTATTCCTTCCCGCTCTTCCCTCGACTACCCGACCTGCGACCTCAGACGTTGGTTGGTCCGCTGACACAACAACAGCATCATTCCTCATGCAGTCCCTCGACCAGCTGAGAAAAGGTCTAGGCGGGCGATGGAGAGGGTCAGGGATGAGAATGTTCAGTCGAGGGTTGTGGTATCGAGGATGGGGGAGGGTTGCTGAAGGAAAAGGAGGCAAGGAGGCACAAGAGGGTTAGAGAAGGGTTTGAAAATGAGAACATAGAAGTAGGCACCCCCAGGCGGCGACGTGCTGCTGCGCATGCAGGATCATGGCAGGGGAGCGGAAGAGGGGCCGAAACACCGATTACATGTGGTCTCTAGTCATGCAACTTTTTGTTCTCCAAACTGAATGTAATCCCTTCATTGTAGATTGACAGTAAACTTCATCCACTGCTCTCTTCTTCTATCTGCAGATCCAGCTCCTCAGTCGTTGGGACCTGTGTCTCACTCTCCACCACGCCGGGGTCGCTTTATTGGACTGGAGTTTCCTCAGCACCGGCGTACTAACAGACTCGGAGAGCAGTGTACAGAATAGTGATGAGGAAGACCAGAAAATTATGAAAGGAAAATTATATGATATGTGGGTATAGGATCTGATTGGAAATGGATTATGTAGTCCATGATTCTGTCTCTAAATGACGGACTTACAAGCGAACGACTAACTCCTTCACGTCTCCCCTACATGGGTAGCCGACCCGGTGCTGCTTACGCCCTCTGCCAAATTCGTTGCAACCCCTCACTCGGTCCAAATCTCTGCGATACACTTTCAACCAATGCCTGAACCCAGTGGTTAGTTGAAGACCACTTTTTCATCCCTTCTTCCTCGAAATCAACCACAGGGAAGACGACTTCCTTCCGTCGCTTTTGCCTCCCCCCCATATCAAACAATCCAATCCTGCCTTCACTTCCCTCTCCGACACATGTCTCATCGATGAGGATGTCAACGTTTCTCATGCTCTTCTCCCGCATCGCCAGCCATGGCATTCGACGAAGGGCACGGAGCACAGGATGTGTCAGGGACGTCACGCAGGTCAGCGTAAAAGCCCGACGCTCAATCGATGAGGGTGGCGAGAAGGAAGGACGAGGACAGAATAGCCGAGGCCTGAAAGGGAACAGGAGCCGGACTAATGGCTGACCGATGCGACTTTAGACGTTGGGAGGTCTAGAAGGTGGAAAAGAAGCAACGGGACTGGACAAAGATAAGAGAAGACAACAGTATTGAATTTTTGGGGAAACTATGAAAACTATAAAACTACGGTTTATATATGTTTCCTAGTTTTCCTTGCTTACTCATTTTTCTCATACTGCTGACTCATGTACCGAACGGGGCCCGAGGAGGTAGTGAGAATGCTTACCAGAGCATGTGTAGATAGCTCGAGGGAGACAGGAAGGTAGAAGGATGGCGAGAGAGAGACCGAAGGGACGAAGAGAGAGGTCGAGAAACCAAAGAGAATTTAGACGATCGGCCGCGGTCGTCGGAGGTGGAGGTGCTTTGGTGCGGCGGCCGAGAGAGGTGGAAGTTTCGGGTGTCACTTCTGCATAGCGCCGTAACAGGATGGGACAGGATCCACACACCGGCCAGGGGTACCGAGGAGAATCTTTTCAGTGATACGATCCTGTAGAACAGAGATAACCTCATTGTGAATGCTGAGGGCTTGGTGAGGTCGGGAGCGGTCGTTGTCGCCTAGAACTGAGTGGAATATAGTTGCGGCGGACATCGACAGTGCCAGATAGGACGTTGAAGAGGTGGCTGGTGTCCCAGTTTCCTTTGCTGTTATTCATGGCTACCTGATGTTTCATCATCAGTCATATGGCACAGTAGGGGTAGATTGAGGCGAATCTTAATAGCGCCAATGTCATGTTTCAGAGCAATATCGACTGTTCCCCATTTTCCCTCCTTACGTATGAACCAGGTTGCCTCGTAGAAATCGCGCATCTTTTGCGGCATGGTTTCAAACTTCACAAACATCTCCATGGCAAGGTTCGCGTAGCTGGCCATGCCCATACCCTGAAAGATGAGAAGTCAGTGCCGATTGGCCTAAGGCCGCAGCCAGGATCTCCATCCCACACAGCGCGATCATATTGCCTCTCCATCAACATCTCATCAGCAAAAAAAAAAAAGAAAAAACAAACCCATGGCAAGGACTTCGTCGCCTGTATTTCTTTTGGAAAACTCGGCAGCACCTTCACGGCGAAATCCTTCAAAGCGCTCATCAATGAGTTCTGCCAGTTCACAGGGTTCTTGAAAGCTGGTGGTGGAGTACCGGAAGAGCGATTGGACATCGGGGAGATTGCATACTAGACTACAATAGAGTCAGGAATCATAGTCATGAAGGGAACAATGAACCGACCGGAGATAATCCAAGACGTGGGCCACCAGCTCTATCTTCGTCCAATGTTGTATAGACAGGATGTGTGGCATTCAATGTGCACCCATTGACGATTGACGCTGCCCTTCGAAGGCAAATGGGGTTATTAAAGTCTTCGCGGCCAGCATAATGGCGGACCCCGGAAAGGTTGGCGTGAAGGGAGATATGAAAAGACCGGCTGATGTCCGTCGGGGGTCCTGCGTCGAGCCTAGGCATATGGGAAGATTATTAATTATGCACGCTTTTTTATTTTTATGCTCGCAAAGTCTCACTCAAAATGCCGCCAAAGCATTACCGCTTATTACATCAGTTTTACAGTCTACAGTACAACACAATTATAGGAGAGATGCGCATGCAATGATTGCTAAAGTGCCAGAACGATCGATACCTCGCGGTCTATTTGCGCTTCACAGCCTGTTTTTTCGTCAAAAACATTTCTCTGATCGCGTCAACGTTTCTTTCCATCAGTGGTGTTCACGCGATTCAGTCATGGTAACTCACCGAGCTTCTTCAGATATTTTCAAGGCTTGATTGGCCTCTTCTATCAATCGCTGATTCTCCTGCAGGCTTTCATACGTGCGCGTCTACATGTGTGGCTTGGTGAGATGACTGAAACAATCCGCGAGCTATAAAACTAGTTACACTTACCAAAGTGGCCAATTCGAGATCCAGAGATACAGCAACAGTTTTCTGCCATCCCTGATGCCGGTCGCACCTTCTTCTTGGAAGCATGCACACCTCTCTTTGCCCTTCAACCACTTCCATTTCATCTCCTTCCCCCTTGACTAATTCTTCTATTTCTTCGTCCTCGGCGATCAGACTAGCTTCCCACCCACACGGTCTGTCGTCTGCCGGTCGCCCGGCTTTACGTTTCTTGCCTTTTTGTTGCGACTCTTCAGTCTCAGTCGGTGCGATGGGCGGTAATTGCTCGCATCTGTCTACCGCCATACGCAAGAGGGCTTGACGTTTTTGTATGCGTTCCATGGCCTTTTGTGCACCTTCCTGTCGTTTTTGTAAAGTTAAAAGCTGAGTTTGAGTGTCATCGTACACTGAGAAGATTGAGGTTTCTGACTTTGGCGGAAGGTGATGCTCCACGGTTACTCCGAGTTTGGGCCGAGGAAAAGATGTGAGAGCTTTGCTCAACTGCTTGATGGCGGTTTTGTTGGTAATCGCGCCTAGCATGGCTTGCGAATACCTAAATGCACATTGCGAAGAGCAAAACCTATTATGATGCATATAAGTATTTGTCAAGTAGACAACGTAGATGACTCACTTGGAGCTCGATCCAGCAACAGATTTCTTACACCCGTCTCTTTTACAAACCTGCTTATATATGGTCCTTTGAGCCGTACCTGTTGGCTTATTTAGCGAGATCCAGAATCGTAACTTGACTGATACACCCACTTCGTTCACAGCTCTTACAGATATAAACATCCAGCAGTTCCACCATCTCCTCATCCAGGCCCACACAAGACGCATGGAACCACCCATCGCAGCTCTCACACCCGACCATCAGACCGTCGTCGTCGTCGGTATCTGGTCTGCGACAGATACAGTAGACAGCGTGGGAGTCTATGGGAGCTCCGGAAGGGGAGGTGAATTGGCTTTGATCGGTCGACACAGGAGTCGAATCGCGTGATTCCTGGGTTAAACTTTCAGTAGATGACTTGAAATAAAGATGTGAGGCACTAACGGAGACACTTGCAGAACGTTCCTTGCTCCCTTTTAATTCTTCCACCTACATCATTTGATCAGTGTCATCGACCAAAGAAGCAAACCTATCTGTAATGTCACCCTCACCTTTGTCTTTGCTTTGCCCTTCTTTGCAGGTGCCTTTTTCCCCTTGGTTGTTTGAGACTTTAAAGCAGGAGCGGATTTTGTTTTCCCCTTGGCCGATGAAACCTCATCGTTTTCTTTAGTCGGTGAGTCGGCCGCAGCAGGAGTGAACCCATCTTCCTTTTTTATCATTTCGTTTTCGTCTTCAACAGGCGCAGGTGCAAATTCGGGAACTGTTCCATCCGCAATCTCTATATCCTCATCCTTCACCGCCGGTGGAGGAGGCGAACCAGCGGAGACGCCGAGCGGTTGTTCCAGAGTTTCGCTGTCTGTACCGTTGATAGGCCCTATGGTAGCAGCTGGAAGGACGTTGAGCACTTCAGTCAGCTCGGGGGCGGCAATGATATCAGGTTTCGGGGATGACTGTTTTGGGGAGGGCACAGAGGGAGTGAGGGCATTTGCTGGTGGTTGCTCTGGAGCAGGAAGCGGTTCTTCCTCCTTCGGATGGTTTATCACCGGTGAGGCTTGTCGCGAAACAATTTGTTCTGCTGATTCCTCTTCGTTGTCCAATTTTCTCCTCTTACTTTCCCGTTCTTCGTGACTCGAGTCATCTTGCTCCAGCTCGGACGTTTGTAACTTGGCCTTGCTATTCTCCTCTATGTTTTCTCCAGCTTTGGACATTGTGGATGTTACGAGCACCTCTTTGCGAGGCGCTTTCGCAGCGGTGCCGATAAGACAAAGGCAAAGTGTTAAGCAAGCAGCTAGACAGTCCGTAAGGGTAGCTACAAGGCGACAGTCTGCAAGAGGTGGGGATATCGCTGCGCCGATAGTTCCTCTCACTGATTATGAGGTCAAAGCTTGAGATTCCAAGTATATCTCGCGAACTTTTTTCTAAGGGACGTAGAGAGATGCCAAATAGTACCAGTTGATTTCGATTAGTTGTCAGCATTCCGCGAAGGTGGAGGTTCCCAATTCCCAAATCTAAAAACTTCATATTGGGGTTAAGAGCCCTGAAAGACGCGTCAGTTTTTGGGACCACATCCCACTTGCTTGTCTTCTTGAGACGTTGTAATTGCTACTGCTCCTTGTTGGTGAGTGTAGATTAATTTCGTTGGACGACTGGGTCCTGGTCATTTGCGTTCTTTCCTAGGAGCCATGAATGAAGTTGAGCACCTTTCCGGGCCATTTCTTCGAGCGTAATAAAATGGGGATGGCATATCCAACAAATAATCGACCTTTGGACTTCTTTGGTGCAGAGAAGGAAGATAGTCATTAGGCACTTTTTGTCATGGGATGGGTCATGCGACGTCGGTTTTTGCAAGGAAGGCAGCGAGAAGGAGGCTTGGTGAAGCCACAGGGAAAGAATACTTGCGTGTAGGTGCAGGATTCAGGTAAAAAAAAACGCGGCGCATTTGTCCCTTACTTGTTTTCACGTGTCGCACTTGCCGGTCTGCACACCCCGCGACTTTTGTCCTCGCCTGACAGTTACTTTTACATCGTATTCTATCTTCTTGTGGTTTCTTTCGTTTTTCTTTCTTTTACCACATTTTCTATCCCTTTCCACCTCTCTAACCACCTCCAATTCTCAGCGCGCAGGTATGTCCTCACTTCCGACGCGTCCTACTCTGTCCACTGCCCCAGAGGGATCGCGCACCAGCGACTCTACGCCATGACCTTTTTGATCGCTGACGCTTCGCACCCTTTCGTTCAACAATCAGGTCGCAGCAACCCTCTTTCGCTTCTAGAAAGCCCATCACATTCTTTCGCAGGCATATCTCTTTGTCTTCTCTTTGCAAGAACCCTTACAGCAACACTTTAACTCTGACGACTTGACGACAGATTTTACGACCAGTCACGAAAATTGCCTTTTTCTGATCATCAGTGTAAACCATCCCTCAATCTTTATTCGTTACACAATGCCTACCACTCTTGCATTCTTCACTTCCCTTCTCGCCGCTTCTGGTGCCCTGGCGCACCTCCAGCTCGCCTGGCCCTATGCTCTTCACAGCACTCTTGACCCCGAGACCCCTGAAGAAATCAAAGATTACTCTATGACCAGTCCTTTACTCACTGACGGAACCTATCCTTGCAAAGTGAGTTACAATTGATCGCTGCCGATAAAGCAAAGGATTTTCCTCTGCGTCGATTGGCAGGTTTGCCTTTCCAGAAGACATCAAAGAATCACTGCTGATCCTTTCAATCTTTTCTGATAGGGCTTCATCAACAATCCTGAATCAAACATGTACCCCAGGATGACATGGGACGCCGGATCCACTGTTAACTACACCATTGCGGGCTCTGCCACACATGGTGGTGGTTCATGTCAAATATCCATGTCATATGACAACGGTACTACCTGGAGTGTCATTCAGTCTTGGATGGGTGGTTGCCCCATTGATGCCATGACTGCTGAAGTCACCATTCCTACCGATGCTCCCTCTGGTTACGCTCTTTTTGCTTGGGGATGGTTCAATCTTGAAGGCAATCGTGAAATGTATCACAACTGTGCGCCTGTCGCCATTGCCAACGGTGGATCTGGTCTTAACGAAGATGACTACCCCACTCCTTTCGTCGCTAACGCGGGTGTCAACGATTGTGTGACCATTGAAAACGTTGCCGTCGTTTTCCCCAACCCCGGCAAAAACGTCAAGTATGGTGCTAGCTATGCGACTTCGCAGCCCACAGAACCTGCTGGTTTCACTGGTACCAACTGTGTTGGGCCTGGTGCCTCCAGCAGCAACAGCTCTTCAGGTTCGAATAGCTCTGAGGCTACCGCTTCTACCTCTGCTGCCGCCATTGCCACCTCTTCCGCCAATCCCGCTGCGTCAGTTTCTGCTGTTGGTTCATCTGCTGATGTTTCTGTGGGCACGGACGCTCAAACATCTATTGCTGCCGCTACTATCTCGACCGCCGATGTTAATGGCAACATCGCGGCATCTTCAGCCTCTTTTTCTCCCGCTGTTGCCGCTGCCTCCTCATCTCCCAAGTCTTGCAAGCGTAAGCGATCCCAGGCTGTCCACAAAGAGTCTTCTCTTTCTCGACGACGTGAGCGTGTCGTTGTTCGTCAGTCTAGTTCTTCTGGCCGATATGCTGCTAGCAAAGCCTCTCACCCCCAATCTGCTTCTAAGCGAGACGGCATCAAGCGGGTGGCGGCAAGTATGGCTACCCATCCCAGGGCTGCTATCAAGCGAGAGGAAGCACCAAAGAGGTTTGCTGCTAGCAAGGCTACGCACCCAAGGGATGTCAAGAGGGGATTCATGGGAAGATTGTTCTTTGGTGAAAGCTCATGAGGGAGAGGGAGGCGAACTCAGACTTTGAAAGATTACCCTGGAAGCAAAGAGTGTATTTTGCGGGGTATTGACTACTTTGCGTGTACATAGGTTTTTCTGTATTGCCGGGCATCGCTGTGCAATGCTCTGTAGGATGGTTTCATGCATCATGCCTGTCATGACCAACCCTTGGCATGTAAGCAGTCGTACATATTGATTCAAGCAACGAGGACATTATCATAATAATCATGGCTATTCATTCATCCTTTTCACTACAAAGATGCGCCGTTTATACAGATTCCCAATACCCATTCCTTTCCCTCTTTCTCTCTCGCAACACGCTCATTAGATCCCCTAGTCTGTCGACTTCATCCTTTTTCAATCCGCCCCGCCCCATTTCTGTTTGTACACTTCGCCACATCTCACCAAGCATCGCGTCTATCGTATCTCTCCTTCCCTTCCACTTGCCTCCCCCAGCCTGACGCGAGGCAGACATGGACTGACGACGAGCGCAAGGGACAGTATTTGTTGGTTCCTCATCAAGGGGCTTGGAGAGCTGCTCTACAGACTCGCCAAAGAATTGGGACAATTTACCAGTCCGTCTTTTTCTCGCGGTTCGAGAATGAGAATCAGGTTTCTCCAGCTCTCCGTCCTCCCTGTTCTGTTGCATCCTGAATTCTGCCCTCGGCGGATCGGATTGCAAAAAGTCATACACATCCCCTGTTCCTCGTCGATTACTAACAAGAGGTTCCAAGATGGGAGAAGAAGGAATCCCAGCCCGGTTACCGGACGACGCGCTCGCTCGTGAACGATGATCCCATTCTGGCTGATCATCGAGCAAAGGGCAGTGGAGGCTGTCCATAACTTGGGCAAGCTTGGGTTGGTCATGGTCGACGAGGTAGAGCAGGCCTCGGAGAGAAGCGGAATAGGATTCGTATAGGGAAAGACGTTGGTTGTTGGCGTTATTGGAAAGTGGGGCTCGAAATGAAGAAGACGGGTTATACATGCTTGACGGAGGCTTATCGCCGAGCACCTGAAATGTCTATCAGTTTGGTTTCTTTATTTCTTTTGTTACATATTTTTTGGCACGCAGCATAGGTAGACCTTACATGTTCTAGCTTTGCAACCTTTTTCTTCGCAAACGCCTTTTCCTCCTTTAACAGTTTCTTATCCTCTCCCAGATCCATAAAGCTGGCTCCATCGTCAGACACTAGGGATTTCCCCTCCGCAACAGCCATGCTCCCATTCCCCATTCTTTTATGCAAATTCCTTAGCCTCGACCATCGTTTCCCGGTCGAGGGGTCGTCAAATGTCATGAAAGATTGGTCGGAAAGAGAATCTGCTTGTGAAGAAGTGGTTGCAGCCAAGGTTCGGTCAGAATCACGACGCTTGTCAGGGGTGTACGAGATGTGTGGATCAATTTGAGAGGCCGGATTGACCACTTCTGGAGGAATAGGGACCCCTAAAAGCCGTTGAAGCTACGTATCATAAGGTCAGCACCCTACACTTTCACCGCTGCAGTTTATTATATACACTATACGTACCTTGGCGAGCTGCTGTCGCCTAACTTTTTTCCCCTCATCGCCTCCATTCTCAGCTGGCCACTGACTATCCGCACTGATACTATTCGCACTCGTTGGACTGACTGTAACCGATACTGGTTCTGCTCTATTCACACTGGCTTTCGTGCTAGCTTCACCATACGTAACAGTCTCTGTAACCCTCATCTGGCGGGAGACATACACTTTGAGATCATCTCCTTCAGGTTTCTTGCTAGTCAAGTTTAACGCTGCTAATGTCTTTTGCGCCAACGACTTGGCTTTTCCTTCACCACCTTCCTCACCATTCTCTCCCTTCACCCTTTGAACCAAACAATCTTCCCTCTCCCACTCTGGAACTCTCTTTCCCCATCCTGCAGGCGGACTATCAGGCCATCCCTCTTTCATTTGGGTATCAAATTCCTTTACAGAGTTGAGCGGGTCAACGACATGCTGTGAAATTTGTGATTCTGATAAAGTCTCACCAAGGAGAGCTTCCAGTTTGCGTGTGCGGCGGATGAGGATTGTACGTTGAGAAGAGGTGAGGGTGGAGCTCGTGCTGAGAGCTTGGTTGACCGATGGGAACGGTGGAAGACTAGGACGAGAGATCGTGATTGTGCTTTGGGTTGGACGGTGTTGGGTGGGAAGCGGAGGTAAGGGTTGTTTGAGAAGCGGACGGCGTTCGAGATTGACACTATCAGTAAGAGAGGGGTGCAAGCTGGGAAGGGAATCGATAGATGCTGATTTTCGGAGTGAGAGGCTGTGAAAGTGAGAAGTGGGGAAGTTTGTGGTGGTGACAGGTGAGACGAGGGCTTCGGCGTAGGTGAAGCCCTTTCGGACCGAGTTGATGGATTTTGTAGGCGAGGACGTATGCAAAGAGTTGGCGGGGGCCGATGGACAGTGTTTGTGAGTTCTGGGTGGTGGAACAGGGCCAGTGCTGCTGCCATCAAATGGATCAGCATTTGCCCCAAAAAGTCAGGACAAGATTGGATACTTACGTCTGTTTGACAGTCCCCTCGAGAGCCTTTCGTACAGACTTGCGGTTCATTTCCATTGTCATCCGTGCATACTCTGCGCCTTCACCCAACATCTGATCCACTTTACTCTTCCTAAACTCTTTCTTGCTTGTTTTCATCTCATCCTCAAGGTCATTATCAAGATCTGTGGTTGATTCAAACCTAAAGCCAGCAGATGAAGACGCAGGAGCAATCCGGCGCTGATTACCTTTACTCTGTCTTCTCAGGTAATCTTCAATTTGACTCTCGCTCTCCGTTTCCCTCTGGCCAGCTCTGTCATCAGGGGAGGTCGTTCCCATAGCCAGTCTCATTGCCACCGTAGCTGTATCATCCACCGTTTTAGACGTTGAGAATTTCTGAGGAGACGTCGACCTCGACGTCGGGGAATATGACAATGATCTGCGCTTAGTTTGGTTGGTGGCTCGAGGAGTATCAAAGACATTGCTTGGTATATGTCTTTCAGGAGGGGCGTTGCTGCTAGTAATGGAGTAGATGGACGGATACTCGCCGTTCTTGGTACCAAAAGTTCCCGCGCTGGAACGTTTATGATCCTTCTCGGGAAAGTCCTGCGGCATCGGGCGAGGTTGTAAATGGACGATCCCTTGCTGCTCCTGGCGATTGGCACTCGAAGGAGCTTCTGGGATGGAAGTCAAGCCTCTAACAGCAACTTGGTTCTGAATTACTGGCTGAGGTGTCTGACCACGCATGAAGATGGTGGGCAGTATGGCGAGGGCATTCACATCTGGTACAGGACTTCCTGCGGAAATGTCCAAATAGTAAGTAGACCTTGCCTCCATCGGACGTTCTTCGATGTCCCTTGGGAAATGAAAAGCAGGGAAATGAAACTCTGTCGGGGCGTAGGTGTCTACAGTCGATGGTGGCAGGGAAAAGTCTGAGGGTGCCACCGAGGTGTTATGGGACCAGCGCCATAAGGATTCGCCAGCTACGGGGCGAGAGGATGAAATGGATTTGCACGTGGGACGGTCTATGATGAGCTCTTGCTGGTCGTCGGGAGGGAGTCTTGGGGGCCTTGGGGGAGAAGATGGGGAATGATGAGAGTGAGAATTTGAAGATAAACTCCCGCTCACGATCCCCGAAGACACCTTTGATGAATCGTGGACTTATTATCGTTGCTCGGTGATGGATTTTGGGGACTGCGATCGGTAGGACTGTAAGAAGCTCCGAAAGAGTCTGCAAAAGGTTAGACGGGTGGAGTCGTATCAAAATGCATGGCCCCTGGAGATATATAGCATGGAACCAATTCCAGTTGAAGGTGGGTGAGTGCGCCGGAGGGGTGCGCGGAAGCAAGGGTGCCAGTATCCATGGGGCCATTGTTCTCGTGTGTCGTGAGCCCAGGTCCGGAGATCCGCCAAAGGAGATCGTCATTATTGTGTACAAGCAGGTTGTTAGCTCCTGTGCACCCTGCCGCGCATTACTGAGCCATTGCAGTGTTTCCTATTGCATTGCATGCTTACCCCTATGGTGCGGTCGAGGTCCACAGAGTGGGCAGCGGGATGTGTGCATACTAGGGACTGTGATCGTGGTGGATCATGAACGGCGCAGGAGGTGCAAGAATGCTTTGTTTCTGAGACAGTGGTACAGTCAGCCGCCACCGCGTCCTTCTTCCTCCCCACCCACCTCTTCTTCCTCCCTGTGTAAGTACACGAGGCCTATTGTTTGCGCCCCTTTCTGAAACACACCCGGGCCTCCGTATGAAGGAACATCAGTACAGGAACACTTACGTAAATTGGTACAGAGGTTGGGCGCGCACGTCCGCTCGGAATGATCGTCGCCAGCACGAGTGATGGCCGACTTTTCCTCCGACGTATTCATACAACAAGGCCACCAGCCAACCACTCGTCATGTCCTTCTTCCGCCCAGTGGTCTCTTCACCGTTTTCCACCTTTAGTCCCTCCATATACGTTGCTCCTAGAGCAGTCCAGCAATGCCGCTGCCTTTCCACTACCCCCATCACCCTTTCAGGCCACAACAGATGGTCCAAGATCAGACATCGCAAAGGTGCTGCCGATCAGCAGCGGGGAGCCCTCTTTGCAAAGCTCAGTAGAGTAGGTGTGGATCAATTCAAAGGCGCCGGCTTGAAAAATTAATAACGGGACTAGGAAATAATGGTTTCTATGCGTCCACCTGCATCTGCAGACCCTGCGTTGAATTCGAGATTGGCTACTGCTTTGCAAAAAGCCAAAGACCAGGGTCTAACAAAGCAAGGAATTGAGAATGCTATGGCTAGAGTAAGTCCCTCTTGGAAAAAAAAAAGCCGTAATACATGAGCTTATATCTCTTCAGGCAAGGACAGTGGCAGAAGGGTCAGGACAAAGTGTCATTTACGAAGCTGTAGCTTCAGGAGGCAAAGTTGCTTTTATGATGTGAGCTTCCTGTCTATCTCTAAACGAACCGCCAAAGCTTATGCCGTTCCGCTTGCGTTCAGCGAATGCCTTACCCAAAATTCTGCTCGACTCGTCAAACGTGTCAAGGAGTTACTTTCCAAGAACGGGGCCCGTACTTCCCCAGTAGCATTTCTATTCGAAAAGAAGGGATCCATCACCCTTACGCCTAATGGAGGAGGAGCAGGATACGAGCACTTGTTTGATCTTGCAGTCGAGGCCGGGGCAGAGGATGTCAAGGAAGCGGAAGGTGAAGATGGAAGCGTCGAATTTGAGGTGGGTAATGCTCCTCTTCTTCGAGCTGTCGGAAATGCTGACCTATTACTAAAAAAAAGGTTATCACCACACCTTCAGACCTTTCATCCATAACATCAACTCTTCAATCGAACCCCGCCTATTCTTTACAATCATCCGACCTCGTCTTTCTCCCGAATGACCCATTAAAAGTCCTCGAAGAAGGTCAAAAAGGCGAAGGTATAACAGAAGAGACGATGGAAAGCGTTATGAGACTGGTGGATATCTTGGAGGAGGAGAATGAAGTTGTCAAGGTCTGGACAAACTTGGAAGAGTAGAAGCATTTGGTTGCAGTCATACCGAGCATAGGATACCTGCATGTATAGCACCCTTCTTGTATCCCTACTGGTTATTCCGGACTCTCCGGCTCAAGATATTCGTCTGCTATGCATGTCGATGTATTATTTTGAAAACCAAACGCTCGAATAGTCATCCCGAGACGGATTGTTTTCGCCCGGCGATCGACTGCGTGCCTGGAGATGTGACGCTCTGAAATCGCTCGCTTTCCGATCTTTATTTGTTCATCTTTCATCTGCTTTCTTTTCTACTTTCTCACACTTCTCTTCCTACAATGGCCGAGTCTTCTTCCACAGCAGTACTCGACCAACAGCCCTTTCCTGTAGACCCCACACCAGCTCCAGCCCAGCCAAATCCCATATCCACTTCCTCCCCTACCCTCCTCACGTATCTCCACGCCCTCTTCGATGCTCGTCAGTCCCAGAACCTCACTCTACCTTACCTTCAACCATTCGCACCTTTATCCTCTAGGCCTCTTCCAAGGACGAACAGTAGTGGAAATGGAGGAGACAGGGGAAAGGGCAAGGAGAAGGTGAAGATTGATTTGGATGTCATCCGGGAGCTGAGAGAGTCTGTCGCCTCATGGAGAGGTGTACTAATTAAAGAAAATCAAGAAGGGGGAAGATTAACCACAGCTCTGAAAGAAGTGTTCGTCTCAATACCTTTTTTTTTTCGCGCCTCATCTCCTCATGCTAAGACCAATGCTGCAGGATCACCCACCAATCAACCCTGCTCCCTTCTTCCGCCGCTCTCCTTCCCCAAGCCTCCTCATCATCCAAATCTCTATTCCCCTCATCTCACCTCCTCTCCCAACCAACCATACTCCTTCAATCCATTGCGTCCGCTGTCAGCCTCCAGACATTTTTAGAAGACTCTCAATTCGGACTTCAACAGAGCAGTTTAGCTATCGCTGGTGAGAGATTGGTCGTTGATGTGGATTTGGGAGTGGACCTTGGCGGGGAAGAGGATGAGTCGAGAATGGGGACTCCAATGGGTACCCCAAGGCCCTACACTCCCTTGCCTGGTGCCATACCCACCAGCGCACTCACGCAAAATTCAGATGAAAGAGGAAAAGTTAAGCTGCTAAAGCTTGTCGCTTCTCACGTTACTCCATCGGGAGGGACAGGCCAATGTGAATGGATTAGAAAAGTATTGAACGAGCTAGTTAATGACTACTTGACATTATGGAATGCTCCAGTTCTCGATGAAGGATATACCTCTGAAAAATCCTTATGGGAGAGAGAAGAAACGGCGCGCAAACTAGAGCGAGAGTTTGCGGATTTGAAGTGGTTTGATGATGTGGCAGGGGATGAGTCGGTGGACTGGTTTGAGGAATTAGAGAAAATTACGGGAACTGTAGAAAAACTCGTGACTGAAACTAGGTATGTTTTCTCAAAACATTTCCAAAAGAGTCCAAAATGTATGACGAAAAATAAAAAAATAAAAAATAGTGAGCAAAGGCTCTATCCGGCAGACAAGCATTCAGTCTTCCCAGCCTTTAGACTTCTCCCGTCATCCTCTATGGGACCTAATCCCATATGGCGTATCCGGCCCGCAAAGTCCTCCAATGAATCTGTTCCTACCATCTCGTCGGTTCACAGCACGAAAAGTGACGGTGAAGCCGGAGACCTTGATATGGAAGAACAGTGGCTAGAGACCGATTGGGTAATAGAATGCATAGAGGAAGATGGGATTGCAGGTGTTGTTGTCAGCAGAAATTGGCTGGTTGATAGTGAGCACGAAGAAAAGCAACAAATCAGTGGTACGGTTAGGCTGGAAAATCTTCTTGTAAGTGTGCTGTCGAAAGATGATGAAGGGAGAAAAAAAAATGGGTTCTAAAATCCGCCAACAACAGTACCACCCATTCCAGCAACCAACGTTCCTTACTATCCCGCAACAACAACCATTTCCTTATACTTCACCGTTCATTCATTCAACCAAAGACGGGAATGGGCTAGATCAGCACTGGTCAATCGCTCAGCCTGGGCCTCTAGGATGGGTGGTCGGTCGTGTAGGAATGGGTAGAAATCTGGAAGGGCTTTATAAAACTATAAAAGTATGTCTGTTGGATCCTGTAAAAAGTCTTTTGCGGAATGTCGAAGCTGACAGTAGCTCTACAGGCTTTGAGAAAGCAGCTCGTCCTGAATCAGATGTTTGCCAGTGTCTTCAAGTCTGAAGCTTTGACAACCTACGAGAATGGGAACGGGGATGAGGGCCAAGGTGAAGACGACGATATGGATGATGACTGGTTCTCTGGTAAGACTTTATATATACCTTGCTCCATGACACGCATCACGGATGACTAATTTTCCGTCCACACAGGTCCCCCTAAAGCTGTCCCATGTTCTGTCACCCTCCATCAAAATTCAATTAGCATTGCCATTCCCTTGCTTGACCACGTAGGGAAATGTGAACAACTGGATGTTATCGCGAAAGCAAGCGACGAGGGTCCAGGGTATACTAACGTAGAGTACAAGGGTGGGAAAATTGACGAGGCAGAAGGAGATAGGGATCTTGTTAGTCTAGTAAGAAAGGTTCTGGAGCGAAGGACCAGACAGTCATAGAAGTTGGCACTTGGAACAATCATCGAAAACAAATATCGCCATGCTATAATGCATTAAAATCATGTCTACATGCTACGATAAATGATATACTATTACACAAAGATTATGCAAAGGAGATATTAACACTAAAAGCCCAATTTAGAATAACTACTGCTGTACCCAGAAGATCCAATCGATGTGTAAAAGGAGGAGTTCTGCTCTCTCCTTTTCAGACGATTGTATTAACAACACACACACACAATTCTCTCCCTGGCATTTTACATCTTCCCAGATATTCCATAACTATCCTTAGTCACACTCTCCCTTCTGGACGGTGTATTTCCCTGTTCGCGCTTCTTCCTAGGCTTTTGTTTTCCGTCACGCTTCGCAACTTGCCTTGCCATCCGCAGACCGCATCTGAAGCAGAGATTCAGCCTTAGTCAAATTCCCCAAAAATCACTGAACTCACGCGTTACACAGATCCTTCACGCCATTTGTGTTTTTCCTCCATTCAGGCGATTCTTTCGTGCCGCACATCACGCAGGCCTCAACATCTCCTGGTGGCCTTACAAGAGGCCTCGTGCTACTTTTTCCAGAGGACTGAGGTGGCGCACCACCGCTCTGTACCGCGCGAGCTATAGATCCCTTCAAAGATTGAGAATGAACAGGTCGCTGGCCAGTAGCGGAAGAGGTTGAGGAAGATTGAGTAGAAGCCATTTGCGCAGCTGAAGATACTGATGTGGATGACTGAGTCTGTGAAGGGATGGCAGAATAGAGGGGATTGCCGTACTCCGAAGAGGAGTAGAAGGATGACGAGGGGACGTTTGTAGAATACATCGTCCCAGACGACGCCGCATGAGACCCGTCTGCTTGATGCTGTTGATGTTGATGTTGACTCATGGTAGAGACAGTCTGTGACCCGGGCTCGTGCATTGCCATACCGAGACTGGCTAGCTCATATGCGGCACTGTTATCCCAATCGCCATTGCCGCCGCCTTGTCTGGTGGGCAAAAGGCTTGAGTCTGTCGACCAGTCAATGGCCGAATGTTGCGGTTGTGAGGCTTCCGACTGTGAATGATTTTGAGCCAACGCGTGCTGCAACTGATTTTGCGCCTCAGTATGACGATTAGGCGCGTTTGATGAATGCTCGGTTGCGGCAGGATCCATTTTGCTTCCTGATTGGTGGGTATGACCTTTTCTCCAACCGTTGGCCTGCGTAACATAGTTGTTCTGATTCCTCGGCAACTCATACACTTTTATGGTCTGAAAGCATGCAAAAATCAACTTACCGTAGGGGATAAAGACGCTTGCCACTGTTCGATGCAAACCCTCAGTTGTCACAAGGTGATGAGCACCATATCGCGTTGTGCAATTTGTGCGTAGTTCCCCAGGACCGGCTTTGAGCTGAGAAGGATCCATGTCGACATGCTTCATCATATCACAGTACTCTGAAGCGTCATAAAGGCCATCTGGACCTACTGGGACACCAGCAGGACGTGCAGGTGGCCAAGAAAATATCAACTGGGTCGGCGCATAGGTCATATGGTCAGGAGGAAGCAGGTGAAGCTGAAAGACTCGAGCTGGTGGACGGCGGGTGCTGGGTGCAATAGGAATGTTGTAAGTGACACTGCGACAGAGGGCCTCGATTTGCTGCACAAACATGGATTCAGAACGTTTACAGCTGACAGAGAAATGCGCTCACATCATCACCCATGAACTTGGTACCACACCAATTTGACCATTCCTCATTGGCCCGCTTAGGGTCGTTGTTGGCGACTGGATCTTTGTCTTTGATGGGATGGAAGAAGGCAAGCAAGAGGCCCGTCGCGACCTATGCGAATAATGAGCTCGCTTGTAATGAGTCGATCGCTGTTGGGCTTACCCAGTTGAGCACGAGGTCCAGTATTATATACTCGTCATCCTCGACGACAACATCTGCATCTGCCGGAATCTCGTTTTCCTCTGGAGGACATCCAAGGAGGGTCCTAATCTGAGACAATCTCGCAAACCGCACACGGGTCACGCTCCCTTGCAGATCGTCTGCACTGATCGCACCTAGCAGGTCCTTTCTCGCCTCTATTCCCAGCAGATCAGCCGGTACTCGTTTTAACTGCGTAGGCAAATACAGCTGTCACTCACGTTCTCGTTCATGGGGATGTATAAACTCCAATACACTCCTAGCCATCATCGAGCCTTTCTGTTTAGAGAGGTGAGCATCCAGGATTGGGTCGAAATGGACAAATTCGAGCTCCAGTTGCGGTACGGTGATGCCGGGATCAGGATTAGGATCGTAGCGGGGCTTGAGTAGGGCCCAGTAACAGCGTACGGCACCCACTCTCTGGATAGACATGATCAGCGGATAACATGAGGAGATAGGGAGTAATGTTAAGTGGGATTGGGGGGGAGAGAGGGAACGTGCACCTAGCGCATAACGAAACACTGCTTACTGGTACGCCAGGGACCCCACTTGAATGCGATGAACTAGACGAAGCAGACATCCCTCGCATCCTATAATTCTCTTTTATCTCCCGTGGATCTTGTTATGCAATTTATCGCCGGATACGGATGTTTATTGGTCAATTAAGGTAATCTGATGATGATAAATAATCGATAACTGATCTGCGATCTGCCGATATAATGTTCGATCGCGCTGTGAAGCCCTGGGTGCCGTTGTTCCGGGCGAGAAATCAATCGATGTGGTGAGCTTGAATAATCCGTCTTCGCCGCCCAGGTCACGTTGTTCTTGTGTGATAGTGCTGTGTTGGTTGTGAATGTTTATTTGACAAGGTTTACTTGGACGAGGAAGTCAGCTATTTCGACGCCTGCTCGATTCCACGCTTCTTTTGACAAGGGGCTGGCTGGGCAGTAATGGACGGCGCTTTGTACCGGCCGTGGCCCAATCTCATTACCGAATGTTAGGCCTTCATCTAACATTTCGGGCCGACTCGGGCATATCCAAAATTTTAAAGTGATATTTCATTTGTTGACCCATAGACCCCCAACTTTTCGGCGCTTATTATTTCATTTTGGGGTAAATCGTCGGGGAGACCAGCGATCACCTAATCAAAGTCGGGCGCAACTTGCGATGGCGGGCAGCGGGGAGAAACAAAAAAGAGACTAGTAGTGCCTGGAAGCCGTTTTAAGCTTACGTAACTCAGCAATGTGATTACGTATACGTAGCGTGCCTTTTTCAAAATGGTATGCAAACAAATGAAAGGCGTGCAAAATTTTGAAGAAGGTACAATAGAGGGACGCTGGAAGCGATGTGGAGGTTGAAGATAAGAAGCAAGTGGAGGCCCGACGCGCACGCACTACGTATCTTTTTATACAGTATATATGGTGATATGGTGATGCGCCCGCGTGTTCTAGTCGTTCTGTTATAAATGAGTGAAAAAGGACCAAGGTAGTGACTGGGGCGCCCTCGGCCTCGGTGATCTAAACTTGACAGCCACACATATATACCGGAAGTCTCATCATCGCTTTCCGTCACGATTAACCTTCAAGTCATTCGAACTTATTGTACCACGAAGAATAATTTAACTCGAATAATCACAGAAAAAGGCTTAATTTCAGCTGAACGTCAAAAGGAAATGCCATCTGTACTCCTCACAGGTATTACAGGGTTCGTAAGTAACCACCTTAATCTATGAATTACCGTCCGTCTTCAGAATCTTATCTACATCTGTTGTTATTGCCATAGCTGGCTGCGCATGTTGCCCATAGCTTCCTGAAGCATGGCTGGATAGTAAACGGTACACTTCGGTCTAACTCGAAGGTAGCAGCTGTCGAAGCTATTCCTGAATACTCCCCTTACCTTTCGTCAGGCAAACTAAAGCTCTTCATTGTCGGACCCCTTGAGAATGCCGATTACAGTGAGGCCATGAGAGGCGTTGATGCTGTGGTCCACACTGCCTCTCCGGTAGAGTTCGGCGGAAAAGAATTTAGAGAGAGCCATTTGAAACCTGCTTTGGAAGGAACAAGGGGTGTTCTTAAGGCTATAGCCAAAGAGAAGAATGTAAAATCCGTAGTCTACACTAGCACCTTTGGTGAGTTCTATGCCTCAGTACCTCCGCTCCTACGTTCTGAGAGCCATCACAGGAGCCATCGGTGATCATAGGTATCATCCCACTGAGATCAAAGGCAAAGTTATCACTGAAGATAACTGGAACCCGTATACCTTGGAAGAGCTGGATAAAATGGTGGAATCTGGAGAGTCAGGGTGAGTTTCAGACTCTATGATAGCCATTGTTGTCTGACACCCTCTTGCAGTAACCCTACATTTCCTGCAGGATATCTATTCTATAAGGGAGCCAAGAAATACGCAGAACTCGTTGCGTGGGAATGCCAGAAAGAAGCAAGAGATCAGGGTGCCGAATGGTCTTTGGCTACTATGAACTGTGTGATGATTTGGGGGCCCCCAAGTAAGTGACCTCATGCACAGACTAAGGTGATCCAACGCTTACTCATTTGGATAATTGCGTAAGTTCAACCTCTCGCATCACTCAGTCATGGAGGCATGTCAACCGAATTCCTTTGGATGCTCGTAGGTGGGGAAGATGTGCGTATCATGGACAGTCTCTATCCCTATTATGTCGATGTTAGTTGCCATTCTGCTCGCACTTTTGTGACGCACATATACTGACGTTCCGTAGGTTCGAGATGCCGCTGAAGCACACTATCAAGCCGCCGTCCGTAGGGCGCAGGGAAGATTTAACGTCTCCGCTGGCCGTGAGTTATCGCCGTCATGATCGCCCAGTCAGAGCCATATGTGTAGCTAACCATATATAAGCTTATGATTTCCAAGAGTTTGCAGACATGCTAAGGGAGCTTTATCCTGAGCAAAAAGAACGATTCGCCCTTGGTACTCCTGGCAAATATATGTATAGAAACCCAGGAGTGTACGTCCTCACAAATGAGAAGAGCCAAAGGGAACTTGGTATTACTTGTAAGCATCAGCTCTTGCCACGTACAAAATGTCGCGAGCTGATCGTAATCACAGACCGTCCAAAACAAGAGACCCTCAAAGATGCATTCGACAGGTTCTTTGCTTTGGAGAAGCAAGGATTGAAGTAAAGAAGAACAACTTTTCATTTTCTGATTCGCCATCATATTAAATTCTGAAAAAATAACAGTTTGATGAATGGTAAATAAAATTATTGCGATACATAGCTCGTTAAGGTCAGTGAAATTGCAAGTTATGAATAAAATTATAGATGAGGGCAATAATTGTTCCGCAATCGGGGTTAGTTCGTTGGCAACAGCGTTGTCGGCCACTCGATGTAGGGCGTAATATATATATATATCGGATGTAGAGGCATTAATAGATAGACGTAAATGATTAAAATCGTAAAAAAAAAGACACGACACATACCTCCCGCCAGAAGCAAAAAAATTAATGCCTCCATGCCGATTCGAACGACAGACCTCCCCATTAGACAATGTCTAAACAAGTTACTAGTGGGGTGTTATAGCCAACTAAACTATAGAGGCTAGACATGGTAACTGAGGGGCACCCAATAATATAGCTTAGAATTAGCATCCCCTATAAGTTATAGTTTGTGCCACATCTCCTTTTCTCCCGCGCTTCGGTGTTTGGTCGACCCAGGGATGACAGTGTGCCAAATGTGTAAGAAGACCCCTAGAGCTGTCTTCTATGCATAATAAACCACACAGTCTCGTATTTTTGCCTTCACCCACTACCAGCAACGGCGCTCTCGTTGTCGCCGTCGCCTTTACCTGCCCCAATCGACGCCGAAGGACCGTTTGGAGTTTTAACCGAGCACGCGACACGTAGTGTTCGGACCGGCTGTCATATCAATTATTTTGTCGCCATTCAGCAACGAGCGGCGACTCCGTATCGAATCAAATCAAATCGCTATAATATACTTGGATCAAAGCCACGCATCCAACTCTGTAACTCTGTAACATTAGACAAAGAAAAACGGTAAACCAAGGAAGATGCTTTGGCGATTCAATTTGACGTCGACATCAACGCTGGACTCCCTGCTGTCGCGCGAGATACCGCCTACCCTGGAGGAGCTTATGGATGAGCCCGATATACTGGGCGAGTGCAAAGCGCAAAACAACAAGTAGGTCAAATGGAATAATGTATGAAATGGCTTTCAAAACATGCTGATGCATTATCCCCAATAAAGGCTTGTTACTTTCCTATCTCGTGAAGACTCTGCCAAATCTCTACTTCAATGGGTCATTGCTGGTCTTGATGAACTTGATCAAGCGGCTGCTATTGCAGACTCCGAAGTCCTGTCTCATGCCATCACTTCACCAGACCTATATCCTTCTTACAAATCGCCAGCAGCTCTCATGGTCCCTGGATCAGGTCCTGGAAGCCCGCCTCTAAACCCTGCGAAATCAGGAGAAAACGGCGTGGATGCTTTCGTCGACGAGAAGCCAAAAGATGAGGAGGAATATGACGAGGATTTATCCATTCCTGGTTTGGGACAAGGGATGAGGAGAGGGAGTGAAGCCGACGATGATCTACATCGATCAAAGTGAGTATTCATTGATCACGCTCTGGCGCTCATAGCCTACGTTCTACAGATACCCAGCAACGGCCACTGAAATTCTCACTTGTAATGAAATATGGTCTATATCAGATACGATCATGCGCAATGCCGACACCCTTCTCACTCCTTTCTGGGATGCAGTCTTGCCCCCCCTAGAAGCATTAACTCCTACAACAGAGGGAACATCGTCTTTGGCAAGCTCCGTTGCGATGTCGAGACAAGAAGCTGGAGAGCGTGAAAGGGCAAGAAATGAGTTCTGGTCTGAGCAAGACGAAGAGAGAGATAGACGGAGAGAGGTTATCAGAGGCCTTTGGATGCGAGTGAATGGGGTGTTGTTGGCTAAGCGAGGCTCAGATGTGCGTGTAAATTTGGAAACAGTATGCCGAGTGAAACTCATTGTCTTTTTCAGATGATCCATTTCATTCAGTCCCTCCCCAATATTGTCGAGCGTATCATCGCTCGAATATCTTCTCCTGCGATCCAAGCCCTTCTCGTGACCATTATCTCGAGCGAAGAAGCAGGCGTTCTGGGAGTCATTGATTGGCTTGCTTCCGAAGACTTGATAGCTCGGCTCCTTAATCTCCTTTCTCCGCAGTATTCATCGTCCATACATACCATCGTTGCGGAGTTGATCAAGCAAATTATCACCCTATGCGCGCCTTCGCCCTTTAATCCACATGGAGGAAACGCTGAACAGCAAGCGAGCCAGGGTCCTGCAGGAGGCAGAGATAATCGTTTAATACGAGACCTTGTCAGCGAACGGAGCGTCGGCATAATGACTGGTTACATGCTGGACGAGATAGAATTGTCAGATCGAGATTGGAACGGCATTAATAGTGAGGGGGGAGATGCGTCGCCTGCCGATCCTCTCATCGTCCACCCTTTGCCTTCGATCGCGTCTGCCACATCTTCACTCACCAGTATTTGTATCATCTTAATCGAAATCATTCGGCGTAACAATTCTGATTTTTCCGAGCCACATCTCTTCCACACCTTGCGAAACAAACTGATATCTGTGCGGATGCAGGAGGAGATGGACAGTCGAGAAATTCAGCATAATGTTGACGAGACAGAGCAAGAGAAGGATGAGAAGGAGAGACGACATATGGAGGATGCTTTAGTGGACATGACTTCCAAGATGGGGATAGTGCATCTTGGCCATTTATTGGACGCCGTCAGCGACCGATTCGCCCAACTGCATCAGCTGGTATTGCAGCCCCGTTCTCAGGTAAGTGCCCTCATTTACGATGGGATCGTACTAAGATGAAGCAGCGACGAGTCGCCTCTATTGCCAATCCTAAACCTTTCACACTTGAACGTTTCCGCATAATAGAGCTTTACGCCGAACTGCTACACTCCTCCAACATGTCAATCCTCAATCGTACCCCAGGTACCGGACCAGTCTACACAGAGGACGGTATACTTTCTGGTGGTCTTGAAGGACTTGAGGCGCTAGGCGAAGCCATCGAAGATAATGATAATGAACAGGCTGGCGAGACTTCTCATCAAGAAGAGGACGGTGTAACCCCAGCTAAGGAATTGCCCGTCAGCGAGTCAGCTTCGGGAAGTTTGACAGGAAGTGACGACATGGAAAGCGAGGATGAGGATGTGTTAGAAGCGATCAATGATGATGCCACGCCGTCACCATCCCCTGGTGCCTCGGGTCTCATGGAAAACCCGATTAGCGCTGATTCAACGATCACTCCGCCGCTGTCGCAGGAAGTCGCTGATCGTCTGAAAGGGGTTATGGAAACTGAGTCGAAGCCTACCGCCTCATCCGGCACTTCCGATATTACCTCCGCTGTATCCCACATCGCTACAGCAGCCTCCACTACCAGCCCCTCTGTTTCTTCGGATACTCCTGAGGCAGAGTCAAAACCGACCCTTGAGTTGAAGCCATCAGACGAAAGTATTAAAACCCTACATCTTACCACAGCACACCCTCCGTCAAATACAATACTGCCCCCTGGCGAACGGCTGAAAAGGCAGTACTTATCCTGCAAGGTCATGCCTGCGATCGTCGACTTATTTTTTGAGTATCCGGAGAACGATTTCATGCACAGTGTCGTGTACGATATCTTCCAACAGGTGCTCAACGGCAAGTTGTCCCCCGGTTCCAATAGGGATCTTGTGGTGCAACTGATGAAGGAGGCCAAGTTGGTTGAAAGGGTATTGGAAGCGCAAAGGCTCAATGACAGATTAGTCGCTCAGTCGAAGTCACCTAGGTTGCCTTACATGGGGCATCTCATTCTTATTGCCGAAGAAATTGTTAAGTTCTTTGCGTGCTGCCCATCAGATCTCTATGACATCGTCAAAAACACGTTCATCCTTTCTGAATGGGAAGCTTTCGTGAATACCTCTCTGCGTGAGGCTAAGGATCGCGACGACAAGCCTCTTGCGGGCGGTAAACCCGCTCACCCATCTTCCATCAAGAGCCCTGACGACTCCGCGAGTGATGAAGATGACGATGAACCAGGAGAGGGATCCATAAGATTTGGGGAGCCATTGACAAGAACTTCGGCGAAAGACGGATTCGCGCCGAGAGGAGAGTTTGATGCGTATGCAGATCACGATGAGAATGGAGACGGAGACGATGAAGAGGCCATGGATAGAGTAAGTCTCCTATGTTACAGTGATTAATTCCTCTACTAATGATCCTGCTAGTACTGGAAGAGCTCTGGATTAGGGTTGAGTAGACAAAGAGCCGCAGATTCTTCGGATGATGACGACGATGCCGATTGGTTGCAACCTCCTGCCAATTCATGGGGAGCTAGTGGTGGCGATGAAGATGATTTTGGGGTAAGCTGCTCTGTAATTCACGTCAAATAGTGTTACTCATATGCTCCACCGCAGGCCTGGGAAACTGGAGAGACAAAACCGGCTTCTGATGAGTTTGAAGACGATGCGTGGGGCAACTTCACCTCGGCACCTTCGAATGACAATGCAGAAAACCCCTTCGGCGATGATAACTTCGCTCCTTCTGTCGTCCGCGTAGAACCACTGCAGCAGAAGGGTGACGAACCTCTGACTCCCTTGGATTGGGCGGAGCAGTTTGATCGAGCGTTCAGGGAAGGCGGAGGAGACGATATACCAGCTCCTGTGTCGGACGATGGTGAAGGTGAACAAGGCGAAGCGGAGGAGGGTATGGGTGTCGTGCCCATTGTGATGCCGAACCTGGAGGACGATGAAGAAGAAGATGTGTCTACGGCGATGAGCGGGAGCATGGACCTTTCCATGTCCGCTGGTACAAATTCGTGGACGTTTGAGGGAGATGACGCTGTCGTAGACTTGCCACTCGCAGAATCCCCTCACACCTCACATACCTCTGGATCAGCACTGCCCTTGAATGTTTCTGTTTCCCCAGGTGACGTGTCAAGCTCATCAGCATCGATCGACACCTCTTCTACTTCCTCTTCCGATTCGACCATGAGAACTACCTCTGCTGCCGCGGCTACACCCATTGTTATCCCCAACCGACACAATTCTATGTCACATTCTCGACACAATTCTCTTTCTGGGTCATGGGGTCACCGACCGCATCCTGGTCACCCCATCACCGCTACTTCCCCCTCTGCAAGCTCTGCGTCTTCACGTGCTTCTTCCTCGTCTCCTACTTCACCTAGTAAAGTTCAGCGATGGGGTGAGGCTTTTTCACCGCCTGATCCGGCTCTTATAGCAGCTGCAACAGAAGAAAGTCCGCTAGGTCCTGGTGTGAGCCCTGATACAAGAATTACGAGGGATGGGATGTTGGAAAGAGAGGTCAACGGTCAGTCAATCACCGTGCCTCAAGATGAGATAGTGGAGGCAATCGAACGGAATGCGGATGACATAGAGGAGTTGGAGAATCAGGAAGCGCTTAGCCGGTCGATTGGATCAGTATGACGGTATGATCGGTAGTTGCATCATGACAATTGTCATATTTTTAGACGCATGGAATCAGCTTCGCAGTGTATATCTTGTGGTTGATGGACATACAATTATCAGAGGGAGAAAATCTTTTGCAACAACCTTAAATGATGGAGAACAGCTCTAATTGACATTCAAGAAAATGACACATCCAAATACACCAAAATACACCAAATACACCAAATGTTTCCTTTTCTTTCTTGTAAGTTTCTATATCTCGGGGCCCTCATATACTTCATATCCATTTGCCAATGAATGACATGGCAAACAGACCAAGAAACAAGGATACAAGGGCGACAATGATCTTACTTGTGGAGGCATCGCGCATCTCGCCGACCACCCATTCACGATACAGCAATTGACAAAGACCACCTATATCATAATGGTGTCATTCAGCTAAATCCTCCGTGGAAACGTGGAAGGTTAATTTTACAGTATAGAAGGATACCAGCGGATATAGAGTCAAGGATACCGGTAGATAGAAGGATCGCTCTACCATTCATGTTGACTGACTCATGGACTCCGATGCCCTTGACCAATATTGTCAGTTTTCCAGTTAGCCTCTGTAACTCGACGGGCTTACAATGGCAATCCCAACTGGTGTAGCCAAAGCATACGCAAGGCACATGGACCATTTTTTGATGGCTGAAGAGATGCCAGCTGGCCAGATGAGCATGGCGATCCGAGCCCCAAGACCAAGACCTTCAAAAAGCTGGTGGAAAACCAGAGCTGCCAACATTGTTAAGCGTTTGCCTTTCCGGCCAGCTGAAGGGAAAGCCCACCAGCAAAAGTGGTGTTAAACCCAGTGCCCATAGCTCCAAGCGACACGCCGATCATTATAGAATGAAAGATAACACCATATTCCAAGAGTTGTACATTCCAATGCGCTGTTTTAGCAGCACCGTCAAAGTTAGTTATTTCCAAATTTTTGGGACCACAGCAAGCTAGCTCTGTCATCGGGGTTGATATATCATCTTTTTTCCTCTCCCCCAAGGGCTCGGAGGAAGAGCAAAGGGCAGCGCTGATGTTTCGATCACACTCTGGTACGTATGAATTCTGACGAGTAATCTACAGATTGCGATGAGTGACGGATTATGAAAGCCATTGCGTGTTTGACCCACATAGCGAGAGCCTAAAAAGTCGACGAGCCAAACTACTATAACAGTTGCCATTGCGATCGCCGGGGCAGCAGACTCATACTCCAAATTTCCCACGCATTCGCTGGTACAGTCGTTGTCAATGGCTTCACTTTGGCCAGACGAAAATACTCTGACGCGTACCTTGTGAGATTGAAGAAGGCATGGATCAATAAATGAACAAAGCTGACACATAGACATCAGTGCGTAATCTGACAGGGCTATCAATGCACTCACGCCAAACTAATAATAATCCCAGAACCGAAATACTTGAGAACGAAAAAAACCGATCCGAATAATTTGTTTCTGGAGCCGAGTTTGCCCAATATGACTGGGAGAAAGACGCCTATAGCAGACGCCACCATCATAACAAAAACGGCAGCAATATGGAGTGAAAGGTCATAGTTTTGAAGCTCTGTTACCCAGCAGTCTGAGCTACTATGGGCATGAGTATGTCCAGCATGGAGGTCGGTAGCAGCAGCGTCTGTCTCCACTGCCTCGCTTTGGTGGTCATGATCATGGTCATGCTCCTCTTCCCCTGTTGTGTGGCCGTGAACGAGCCCAACTATTGTGAGGGCAACGCAGTAGACGAGGATTGACCTGTAAGTAGTCATATTGTTTCTCGATGGTATTCATCAGGGTGAAGATGACCATATCGATGGATCTTTAATAAGATCTCGGGGATGCGATGAAGTGAAAAAAAAAAACTGCCGGTGGATACTGGCAGCCAAGATGGAAGTAGCGAATATGTATATGGCGCCTAGAATGCCCAGACCCGGAAAGAGATGAGATGACAGATGAAGCGAAGATATACATGATGCCGTGCTGTGGGTGATTCGTTGCCAAAGGCGTTTTTTTACGTTTAACGAACGTTGTTACTACTTACCGCCAAGCTTAGAGGACTTTGAGGTTATGGCCGCTTGGCGAAATAATTAAGTGAACAACAATAATAATAGACCAGTAGTGCATTTTTAACATCGAAAATATGCGAACGAGAAATGAAGTATCTGCCGATCAACTCACGCTAAACTAATGATAATCCCAGTCCCAAAGTATTTCAAAACAAAAAAAGTATTCCCAAACCAAACACTGCGAGACCCCTTTTCCCCAAGGATCACAGGTAAAAGACACCCAGACCCGAAGCAACCAGCAAGACAAAGACACTGGCGACGTGTAAACTCATGTCGTAGTCGCCTGTGGCTTCTCCAGCTGCGCACGAGGAGTCGGCATTATCAGCGATCTCATCGATGAAGTCAGCTCGAGCGGTTGCAAAGCAAGCGAGGGTTATAGCAATGGGTTGAAGAGCTCCTTTTTCTGATAACGAGAACCCCATCAGATGCTGTTGGTTGTGTTGAAGCTTTCTCGACATGATAAGGGGGTTGGGGCCTCTTCGTTTGACTCTAGTTCTTATAATACCGTTCGACCGTACAGGCGGCTGCCGGTAGGGCTTGCCCATAAGGATAAAGAGGGAGGGCTTGGTGATGATACAGAGTATGATTTTGCCCCCACCCTCCCCCCCCCCTCCCTGCGCTATGTCCCCTCGTTCTCTAAAAAGGAGTCTGTGGCTGGTGGTATTCGTCATAATATCTGCTCCTCATGACCGCCAACAGTATTATCCTTCCACATACCTACAATGGTTAATGCCTAGTCATGCCAGGGCAAGAACAATCAGGAGGAAAGGGAACCATTTGGCAAAATGTGGCGGAAAGAAGTCTACCATCTAAGAAGAGGTAGACCTGTACGGTAATAATAGTAGCAAGACGCCGATCGTCTGCAGCTATATTTATTCTTCCGAAGGTGTGCTGCAAGCGACGGATGGATGACGCGTTTTACGCATTTTCTTCGAGTACCGAGCAGCGCACTTCCATCGATCTCGGGTCATTTCACTTTACGGTAGTATTTGATCTTTCATCGGGTTTTGTACACTATCCTTTTGCATGATCCTTAACTAACACAGACACAAATGGGATAAAATGATAACTGATGATGCTGACAAAAAGGCCGTCGCAATAGAATGCACAAAAAGGACCAACAAAAAAGCAGGGATAGGATCACATCTAGCAACGTGCAGCTTATGGGCTATAAAAGAATGAGGATATATTGTTACTAACAGGCTATGATATATTATGGAAACAAGTATCACAAGGCCAAAGAAAAACTAGGGTTGCAAAACGTCCGATACACTATTAATTTTCGATGACCGCCATTACACTTCTGAGAGCGAAAATAGATTTTAGATCGCCAATCCAACTTCATCCCCCTCGACTTCCAAACCAAGACCTAGACCAAACCCGAAACCGGCCTCTTCTTTCAAGAAATGTCCTCCGAAAACGAGCTCCTTTTTGACATCTCCGCGTTTTCCAATTTTGACGCCCATTTGCTCCTGTACGATGACCGGCGTAACACTGATTATGCTGGCTGTGCAAAGCTCTTCATCGCTGATCTCACTTCCACTAAAGGAGTCGCGATAACTTTGGATGGGCCTGCCACCGTTCATGTAGCTCAACTCAGACTCAGAAGCCGAGGCAGGGAAATTCGAGAATCCGGCCGTTGGCGTAGGGTTAGAAGCATGACGAGACTCGCTTGACACACTAGATTGGGAGGAAGATGGGGAGACTGTGGTAAAGACGCCGCTAGGAGAAGAGTTGGGGTGTACACGTGCGTTTGGAAAATAAGCGTTACGACGGCTAGCAAGAGGTGCAGATTGGAGTCCTTGCGGTGCGACGTGGCCATACTTGCTGCTTGATAGGTCAAGCTTAGGCGGAGTCCGTCGTGCGATACGGGAGTGGGGTGTGTTGCGGGTCGAGATAGAAAGAGGCGCGGTCCGATGACTAACGTCTACCATCATATCATCGAGTCCTGAGCAAAGGTCGTCCCCAAACTCGAAATTACTATCTTGAAGAGTATGTATGGCAGTGGACGCCATGTTGCGTTCAGACAGAGACGCCAACATGGAGCCTAATGCTTCCTCTACGTCCGGAAAAGACGCAAGAGATGAACTAGAGGATGATTGAGGAAGGGGAGTAGAGGCAGAAGTGATGTAAGAATCGAGGGAAGGAGGTGAGAAGGAAGTCTGATGGGGGGGTGAAGGCGGAAGAGGCTGCGATGGAGGGTAGTCATGCAAAAGAGAGGGCTTTTTATCGGCCGACCCATATTGCCCAGATTCCTCAATAATAGTAGACGAGTTTTGAATCGCTGTAATCAGATCTTTTGAGATGGAGAAATCCATCAGCGATTCCAATGGAGTGAAATTGAAGTCCAGGTCAATAGTCGGCACACTTTCTCTTTCCCAGATGGTTGTCTCCGTCAGCTCATCATCCAAAGAGATATCCATCATTTCTCTTTCCGTCTCTCGTATGCTTTGCTCTATAGGAGCAGCCGCTTCCAAAGCCTTGATTTCTGTTTTTGCAGGGAAACCGTCGCCTTGGTCCTGGGGGGTCGCCGGAATTATATTCAACATCGGCACATCTGCGTCTCGCCCATCTTCCACGTCATGGACTAGGGATCCGCTCTCACCCAACATGGGCAGTCTTTCGTTGAATGGACGGAATTCTAACTGAGCGCTGTGTTGGCTCGTAGGTCGATAAGGTGAAGGAGGTGTAGTGACGACATGGTTTGCAGGGGAGAAACGAGCATGAGGGGTCCAAACTCCAGCATCTGTTGCAGGTGCTGATGATGGAGGGGTAGACATGACAATATGACCGGGAGCGCTTGGGCGGCGATGCTGGCCGTTGTTGCTGGCTCGTACCCTGGCCCCGAAAGATGAAGTGCTGGGCGACGTAGGTCTAGAAGACCGTCGCGAAGAAGGGACGCGTACATGAGAGGTAGAATCTGCCCCGGGACTGTACGATTCTTGAGATCCAGGAGACGCTGGCAACTGAGGTCCATCATGTGATGATACGATAACCAGAGGAGCTGGCCGCACGCGACGCGTCTCGTCATTTTCGCTATGACTGTGGGGCAGAGAAGGATACCCCGTATTGGAACTTGAAACATCGCCAAAATATTGCTTGGTACCACCTGCAAAGCGAAGGTTGCTAGCCTCTTGGCTTTCAACAGTCTTCTTCAGGATAGGTTTGGGAGGTTCGGCAGATGCGGGCGGGAGATAATTGGGTAAAGGCGTAGCCGCCTTCTTGCGCCAGAACATGATTTAAAGCAAAAAGCAGTTCTGTATATGGTAGTCAAGCAATAGTGACACAATTCCCCAAGAGCGAAAAAGGTAGGCAAGTGCGTCGAGCACGTTAGATCGAGAAGGAAGAAGTAAAAGAGCGTGGAGCGTCGCGTCTGTGGGAAGTTATGTTAGAAGATGGCTGTGGGGGATAGATGGGTTACTCACGTCAAGGAAACCAGCCTTATCACTGCTAGAGTGTGCGCGAAACGTAGGGAAAGAAACCGGATTGGATAGGGGAAAAGGAGATGATGTGTGAGACGAAAGTAGGAGTTGAAGGAAGAGGACAAGATGGCGCGTGGAGATGAATCCCACATTCCTTTGGACCGACAATCAGCAAACCCAGAACCCAGAACCGGGGATCCAGGACCGAGAAATTGTATCCGGCGTTCAGGGCCGTGGATCCGCCGAATAAGCCTACGCCAATCAGGAACATCAGGGACAAGCCCCGCCTCAGGGGCCAAGAAACGCGTCGGATTCAGGTACGGACCGTAGTGAGAGCTTTTATATAGGTGAATAGTGCATGGGATAGGAGGAGTGAATAGTGAATAATGAATTGTGAGCGCGTTGAGGATTAGGATATGGCACTTTGCACATGCTGACAGTCAATAATCGTGTGATGGTGTTTATTACTGATTGGGGCTCACCCTGCACAATGATATACACTTCACGAGCCCCAGACGTGTATATAAGACGTATAAGACGTATGACTTGTTAACAGGTAAATAAGGACCGGCAAGCGGCATAACATGTCCATTTTCTGCTGTCCTTCCATAACTCCCAAACATGCTTTTACCTCTCACTTCATAACAGATAGGCAAGCAACGATGATCATTAGTTTTATAGCTTGCTGACCAGATCTAAGCCACCCTTGGCCCATTCGCGAATCAAAACTCCGGCGATAGCCGTCGCAGGTGGTACCCTCGTAACTCCCATCTCATGACCGGAAGAACCTGAAATATCTCCAGGTTTCCTCTCGGCAGGCGCAAGCGCTGCAGCAGTAGTTTGGTTGGATTCGCTTTTGTCTTCGAGTTTCTTCAGCTCTGAGGGGGAGTAAGAGCTACCATCTGGGTGGGAAATGATGGCTGTGATTGCAGAACGGGGGAACCATTGCGCGTCTGCCAATTTAATTTGTTTAGCAAATTTGTCATTATTATGCCAAAACGGTGCGCATACCCTCCAGCTCGTTATCAAGGTCCATCCTGATAGTCTGGCCATCCTTTGCACGACCAAAGCAGCCGACCATCAGGTTGGCGGGGAACGGCCAAGGCTGACTTGAGGAGCTACAAAAACAGGTCAGATGCCTGTCACAAAACAGCGCCGGATTACCCACTATCTGACAGGCCCGACCTCAATGCCTGCCTCTTCTAGGACTTCCCTTCGCACAGCATCCTCAAACGACTCTCCAGGTTCGATGAAACCGGCTAAACATGAGTACATTCCTGTGGGGGTATATCATCAGATCAATAGGTGCAAGCTGGGAAGCGAGAAGGAAAAACGCGGACCTTTTGGCCATGATTTTTGTCTGCCCAGCAACATGTGTTCACCGCTGGAATCCAAAATTCCCATAATAATGACGGGATCCGTTCGCGGATACGCAAAGTTATGCAGCCCCTTGGTGGAAAAACATTCCTTTCCTTCAGTAGGGTTAAGAGCTGATGTGCAGCTTCTTTTCCATCCTGCCCACAAAGAATAGGTGGGAGAGCCACATGCGGGACAGAACTGCGTTATATTATCAACATACAATGATTTGTTTCGAATCATATGGCTTACTTTATTACGCCCATTCCAATCTACTAATGCTCTCGCTTGCGCAAACACTCCTGCATCCCATCCTTCCATTGCGCCACCGCTAGCTCTTGCCTCGCCCCATTCGCCGCCGATCTTTTCCTCATCAAAGGGTACCTCAGTGACATCTACCGCAAAGTAGACAGTGCCCTGGGGGTTCAGGTGGTCAGTTGCTGGTGAAGCGTTGGTCGTCGGGTCACAGCGGTCATCTATACCCAAGAAGATCAAGGGGACAAGAGGAGGGAGTCGAGTGGCCTCGTAAAGCTTTGCGGCGTGTGGGGTAGTGTCCGAAGGCCTGATTCAATCTGCGTTAATTCTTTAACATCTTCAAGGTAGCACGTTACTAGCTCACGCGACGCCAAACCCATCTTTCACAATATGATCTACATCCTTGCGCTGCAGATAAAGTGGAGCCCCAATATCTCCCTTTTTGACAAGAGGTTGCAGATTTCTTTAATATTGTCAGGCAATGTGTCTCGCAGTGTCGCACAACTCACTTGAAGAGGTAGAACCTAGTGTCAGGATTCTGCAGATGGGCGTTGACCTTCTCAGAAATATGTCGTTGAAAGGACACGCGGTTCAGAGCTGGCCGCCCTGAGTAGAAACTGTATAGACAGTCAGAAGATCCTAATCCAGCTCCACCATTTGACCCTAAATCGATCTAACGTGTACGAGAGTGCTTACTTGACTATGTTATCTCCCATGTATGCGGTGTACTGAGACGGGCGAGGGAGTGGGGAATACTGGTTGATTGCAGGACCTGTTGAGAATAGCCTTGTGGCAGATAGCGTAACCGGCGATTTGAAAGACAATTGTCCGAGAATACTGTTGACAGTTTTACCAACGAAGGATGACTTCGGGTCACCTACATAATTAAAAGAAAAGGGACGACATGTCCTATTGTCAGTCAAATACGGGGCCAATATTCGCCATCTGGTTTTTACCCATGGTTAATAATCACTTACAAACAGTCTTGATCATACAACGCCTTCCCCGATAATGACCGGAAAGAAATGAGCTGAGCAAACGACAGAAGTATGCAATAGAAGGCGAAGGTTGCACCAGAATTAGAACAGTCAGGCCCGCAACGGACAAACAAGGGCATCGTCGATTCGTCATCCGGTCATCCGAACCGGGAGGTGACATTAATTATTTGCAAGTCGGCTATGTCCGCTTCATTCGGGGGCGAGGGAAAAAAGAAGCCCTTGGCCTTCATATTTACTAACCTTCTCTGGCAACAAGAAGCTGCCAAAGCACTGATATCCAGCCCTGATGATAGATGGATTGTGTAGTAGCTGCATATTTTGGTATTAGGTCGCAAAACCAGCGAACCCGCAATCTCCAACAATACGAAAGTGGTAGATGCATATACATATATACGGTTCATAATGTTATAATATCGTTCTTCTAAACAGATAAATAAGAACTCATACTACAGACTGAAAGTCAGTTGCGATGAGCATATAAAAATTAATGGGTACTTACTCTCCCTTTCCAGACTTCCCTGCTTTGTTACCACCTTGTTCCTTCTCAAGCCTTGCCTCGAGCTTGGCAAACTCATCCAAAGCGATAAGTTCTTCCTCATCCAAAACCTGAAGTGCAAATTAACGTCAACCGCCCACTGACGAAACGAAAGGACAACTTACCTGCTCGACCGATTGGACCTCAGGAACGTAGTGCGTTAACATCCTCTCAATGCCATTCTTCAACGTCACACTGCTTGAGCTGCACCCTCGGCAACTTCCCTTCAACTTCAGCTTGACTAAACCAGTGTCTTCGTCGAAGCCTCGATACTCGATATCACCTCCATCCTCCATTATAGCAGGTCGTACTCGAGTTTCCAAAAGCTCCTTGATCATCCCCACGATTTCCGAATCAGTGTCCAGAATACGAGTGTCTTCAGCTTGTGACTCTCCGGAACCTTCTTTGAACAATGAAGCACCTGAAGAGAAATGCTCCATTAAAACAGCAAAGACTTCTGGCTTAAGGATGGACCATGAATATGAATCATCCTTGGAGCATGTGACAAAGTCAGGACCAAAGAAAACGCCGGTGATACCGTCAATGGTGAGAAGACGAGTGGCAAGAGGGGATTGAAGGGCGGAACGAAGATCAAGAAACTCGTGAGCCGCACCATTCGTGACTTGCACACCAGGAATAAATTTGAGGGATGCCTCGTTGGGTGTTGTTTCAGTTTGAATGAACATAGTACGACCTGTTATTGCATTTAGTGGAGCATCTTTTCGAGATACGAACATTCCACTCACGCTGTTGACGAACAATAGGATTGATATGCAGAAGAGAAGTCTTCCGCCGTAATTCTGATACTACTGTACTTCTAAAGCCGACACAAGTAGGTGCCGAAGCGATCAGCTGCTGACGAGAACTACTGGCGAATGTTCGAGTAGCATTGGAGCTGACTGCTCGCAAAAGAGGAGCAGTCGTGCGAGAGGATACCGCGAGAGGGCGGACGATGGTTGGAGATGCTAGAGGCATAGTGGTTTCCGCAAATACTCTGTGAATAATAAAGATGATCTAGATAGTTATTGATGCTTGTGGAAACAAAAACAGATGAAGATACAAGAGCGAATAGAATCTTTGTCATCACAAATATAAAACAACTCGAGTGGCGGATGGCAGGTGGAGGGGGGGCCGACGAAATGGGCGGACATATGGCAATATCTCCGTTAAATTTCTATCGTCGTCATCATTTTCTTAAGTCCGGACGATCAACATCTAATAGCCGGTTCGTCTGCCGAAAGCACGAAGGCACATCGATTATTATTCCCTCATCGAAGGTGGCCGCCGGTGGTATAATCACAACGAAGTATCATTGTACTGTGTACTTTACGCTTACGATTTGACTACCCTTTTCAACCTTCGTTTACACTGATTATCAATCAATCTATCAATCTGCATCTGCGACCCTCGGAAACTCACACACGGGACCCATCATGACAGACTCGAAAATATCCCCATTCTTTTCTCCCAAACTTCTTCTTGCGCGTCTCTCGCGCCTCACATCTACCATTCCCGGCTTGGACGCGTCTCTGATGTTGGCCCAATATTCTTCGCCCATTGTTATTGCTTTACTTCTCAAGTTAGCTGCGTTCAAGGCAAGACACCCGAAAGTCACCTTTGCGTCTGGAGCAGGGAAGAGGACTTTGACCGTGGATGGAGGCTTTGGTCTTGCCAAGATTGCTGAAGGCTGGGGAAAGGCTGCAGGAAGTATTGGAGATGCTAGAGTGGTCATGCGGGCTTTCGGTGGGTAGGCTACCGACCTGTACTGTACTGCCCCTTTACTAATATTTCTTTCAGGCTTACTTCCTATCATTCAGTGGATCCTCAGCTTGCATCCCAGGCCTCTCGCTGCATTGAAATCCCTTTTGATCTCGGGAGATTTTATGCAGGTCTTGGGGAGCCAAAAAACCCTCCCTACCCTACAAGCCCTTGCAATTCTTTTCTACTATCCTTTGGAACACGTATCCTGGCTTGGAAGTAAGGGTGTTCTTCCCATATCACCACTGGCTCTGAGCAAAGCTGCGATTTGGAGCGTCAGATTCTGGGCGTAAGTCAATCGGTGCTGGTCACATCTTGAATAACTCATTTAACTGTACGTAACCAGGGCATATATTGTGCTGGAGATATACAAGCTTCGCAACAGCTACCGTGAGCTGTCAGATCGCACTCGCGCTTTCCAACTCAGCAGGCCCGAGGTTACACTTTCCGAAACGACAGACTATGAGTTCCAGGATGATAAAAAGGATGGATTTTCGGAAAAACCTGGTCGTAGCGCGGAGCATGATGGCGAAGTCACTCCCAGGCAAGAGCTGGCAGATGACTGGAAAACCTGGAAGAGACGAGCCCTGGTGAATGGGTGAGTTCTAATTACACCTACCGAGATAAAGTCTGACTTTATCATAAGCGCGTACGCCCCCCTTACTATCCATTGGTCCACGCCTGGTGGGCTTTGGTCAAACCCGCTCATCACTGGCACTTTGGGTTCTTTCGCGGCAATTGGATCCCTGCTGAGCGAATGGAACAAAAGTGATATCCAATAAACGAGATGCTGGAACTGTTGGGGTATTATGATTGTAATTTCAAGGTATTAGTCTTTTTCTTCATGCCAACAACAGAATTTTGCCTTCAATCTGTTGTAAGGGCATATAAGAGATGAATTGCTCTAATCCACAATTATGCGAAAAAATGGTGTTGATGCTTCCCATTTCCTGCATGTCCGGTACAACATTATCGCCTATATTTTTGACAGTAGTAGCAATACCTCTATACAAAGAGCAATTCTTATAACAGACCAACTACCTATTACCATTTCTCATTTGCTATCAGCTGGGAGAGACGAGAAGTATGGACGTACACGATGATGATGCTGCTGATCCATCTTCGAGAGTTCCTGTTCTAAAGCTTGAATTGACGAATGCGTCTCAAGTTACTTGACCAAGATGACAATTACAATGTTCGGAGGTCGCCTCTGACTGTTGTATCAACCATTGTTATACGGCGATATAAGAACCGCCCAAGCAAAGAAACGACGATGAAGACCACATCACTACCCACTACTACTATCTTTACTGTACGGCTTGCACAGCACGGAGCAATAACTACGGGAATATTTTCGTCTTTATTGTGGTTACATTATACCCATGCCTACTCAGCTTGTACAAAATACGTTGCAGTGCTAGCAATATGAATAGGGAGTCCGTCGGTCCAGCGCCCAGAAACAGAGGAAAAACGGGTCCGCCGGTTATGAGTATCCGGTAACGAGATATATTTCTCCATTCCACACATCACCTTTTATATCTTACGTTCATTTTAGTTACGCTGCCTTCTTTCACTAACCACTGCATTTCGCATCTCATTCTTTTGCTCTCTATTCATTTCACACCCTCATTATAGCCCAAAGCAATATTACCATGGGCGAACAACTCGCTAACCACGTCACCGTTACACCTCACACCATCAAACCTCTCACCTACCTATCACAAAATCTTTGGGTTCCCTCCGGCGCCCGAGGGGTGTTTGGAGGACAAATACTCGCCCAGGCTATCATGGCCGCGACTTCTTCTATATCTTCACCACTTGGCCTGCACAGTGCACACTGTTACTTCCTCTTGCCTGCCCAGCGCGATCCTGAGATTGAGTACAGAGTAGAAAAGCTTAGCGACGCAAGGTCTTACTCGTCAAGATTGGTCAAAGCTTGGCAAGGCGAAAAGGAAATATTTGTCCTCATGGCCAGCTATGCTTTACCTCCCAATCCTTTGCCTTCCGACTTCGGGAAAAATAATGACAATAATCCCTCCAAGGACGGGTCAAAGCACTCGTTAGCGTTTTCAGTGGATCCCCCAATACAAACCCCTTTGGGGAGTAGGAAGGTCTTACCCAAATTTGAATTGCCCTTTCCTGATGATATGTTACCACCATCAGACTGTGAAGAAGATGCTGATTTCCTGGAGAGGTGGATACGAGAACGGGAGAGCAAAAACAAGAAAGTTTGGGAGAAGAAGTTTTTTGAAGAGTACATTCAGGTGAGTAATTAATGTTCTCGTCGATGTTGGATTATAGACACTGACTCAGAGTTACCAATTTCTAACTTGCAGGAAAGGAAATCGTCGCCGGTGTCTATAGCTCGCGCTCGTAGAGCGTCTACGCAGAACGATATAGCAACACTGCCCCAGGTGCGAATGAGTTGGCTGCGGATCAAGTCCGTAGGTCCAGACAGACTCAATGAAGAGGTGGTCAAAGTAAGTGTTTTCCAGCCCCTGTCAGATCTGTATTCAAGGTGCTAATTTTATGTAGGCTATGATAGCTTACATGTCAGACTTCCAATTCATCGGCACCACTGCACGTTCCGTCGGTCTCAATCAAAATTCAAACCCTCGCCTTGGTATGCTTGCTTCTCTAGACCACGTCATACATTTTTACCCTTTCCCGGATACCTTTGACCCCTCCGCACCATTGTTACATGTCATGGAAGCTCAGGCCGCCAATCTTTCCTCGGGCAGAGGTATTGCTCGGGGTAGAATATATACTCATGACGGACATCTAATTGCAGTAACCGGGCAAGAAGGTGTAGTTCGAGCGGAAGGCAAGGGGGGTAAGCGTAAGGGGCTCATAGAAGGTGGCATGGACGAAGCAGACGTGAGGAAAAATGACGCCAAGGCCAAACTATAGCCAAAATACGCGAAAGCATGTCTGTAATAGATAGAAATGAACATACGGTATTCTCTTACAAGGTCTATCTGGAACTCATGAGAAAGCCAATGAATCTCTCAACTTTGAACCGCTACTAGGCAAAAGTCACTCGTGCTTTCTTACGTACTATTGTGCTTTCTAATCCGTCGCCTTCTCTTTTCTTAAGCACAGACCTAGGGAAGTCCAAGATTGACTGGTCCAAAGCACCGCAAGCACCAAATTCGGCGGTAGGGGAAGTTGAAATGGCTGTGGCATTCGCATTATTGCCGACTTTTTGCCAATTGACATATGCGGCGCCAGTTTGAGTGGTCTCGCGAGAATTTTCTGAAGGATTAAGCGTTTGGTCTTTAGGAATAAAGCGGACTGTGAAGGCAGAAGTCTGCGTCTTCTCTGCATAAACAAAGCGAGGGTTCTGTATCCGCCTCAATTAGTACCCGTGATCGTCAAGTCCAAGACAACCCACTTCGATCATGGCTCGTGAGTATAACTGTTCTTCATTGGCAGATCTGCTTGCTGTAGATCGCCTCGCAATGTCTTCCTCAAATGTCCCCTCAGTCACAAGTATTTGGACAAGGGTTGGTCGTGTCTGACCTATTCTATGTACTCGCTACAGTCTTCTTAAGCTTCATCTCAAGTAGTTAAGCCCTCACATACTTTGATAGCCTGTGCTTGGACATCCAAACTCCAAACTGGACCCAGAAAAATGACGCGATTGGCACTAACAAGATCCCTGTAGACATAGCGTTGATTAATATGACGTGCGACGTCGAACAGAATCTACCAAACTTACAAACCTCGGGCTGCAAGTTTCAGGTCCATTAAGCAGACTCGTACTCCGGGCATCTCGAAGTAGTCTAGAGCCAGCCTCCTATTTTCAACGTGAAGTGTATGTCCTACAAAAGTTCTGCAGCGCAAGTCGGTCAGGTCGGTAATCTGGCGGTCTCACTCACGATGCAATGTCTAGAAGATCCAAAGCCTCAGTCAAGTGGCCAAGTTCGTAGTTATTCCCGAAAATAACGAATTTGTCATTTTTAGGGGCGTCTAGGATTGCCTGAAGGATGAAATTGACCTTGGCTGATCGAGTTTTGGTGACAATAGTCAAGGGCAGGGGCCTTGAACCTTCATCTATTTGTTTTGGAAGTTCTTTCCCGATATCTATGGCGTTCGTTCTAGCTTCGTTTAGTCGATCATCGATTTCGCCTTCTCTGGCTGTCCTTTTCTTCATCAACTTGGAGGGAGATGCGGGGACTGCTTTCGGCGCGTGAGCTGCTGATGTTGTTCGCCCTTTTCCTTCTCGATGCTTTTTAATTTTTAATTTAGCCACAGCTTTGGCAGCTTTCCTTCCAAAATCAATTTCTAGGACATGTTTGGGAACACCCTTTGTCAGAATCTCCCAAAACCAGTCACACTTATGAGACCGATGTTGCCAGCCGACCATATGGAGTTCTTGTATATTAGCTCCCATTACGTTCAAAGCTCGCAAAGAATTGAGACTGTGGACATCGACCATGTCAGGTTGGGTGTCAAAAGAGTCTGACCAGGCTTGTTTGATAAGGGGAGGTAAATAAGCGCCATCGCATGGTATGGAAATCCCATTCTCCATCCATTCCGTCCAGCCAGGCGTCTCAAGTGCGGTTTGAAGATGTTGACAGGCTTCTTGCAGATTCTTTCGCACGTGTTCAGAGCAGTGAAGGTGATTCCTCAACCAGTCATGTGTACGAACTAGACAATTTTCAGCTTCCATATCACGGGCAGAATACCAGAAGCAGGCGAGATGGAGGTTGGTGACAACTTGGTTGAAAGATTCTACGTTACGAGGATGAAGAAAGTAATCAACCTCCTCACCACCGCCTGCGCAATAGTTTAATACGGATTTTTTGGTCAGATCGAGGTGGCTCACTAGTATAAACGTTGCTTGCTATCAATGCTGCTAAGACGTTGTACGTCACACGCTGCAAGGGGTCGAACTGGATGACTTCTTGGAGAATGGTTAAAGGAGGCAATCGAGCTTCAGTATCAATTACCTTTGGCCTAGTATATAGATGATTAAAATTCCTGCTTTCTAAGCACAAATACCGATGCAACCTACCCATGCTTAACAAGTATACCGCTAAGCAGGTACTTCATCCTCTGCACTGCGCCAAATGACGGCCCATTCTTCCCTCGGAGATGTGCGGTGACATATTGCTGGAATCTGCCCTCTGACTTGAACGGTTCAGCGGCTAGATAACCTCCCATCATGACTCCCAAGCGACTGGCATCTTCAATATCTCGCTTCGACCAAGCTCGTCTTGATGTTGTTCCATTAGCATTGTTGGAAGAGCCGTGAATGTCGCTAAGGTCCATTTCCTGCAATTCCATCTCTCCTCCTTGTTGAAGGTTCCGAGTTGGTGCTGTAGAAGGTGAATGCTGACGTCTTTTACGGTATAGGGCAGGACCTACTCCCGCTCACAATCCATCGTCTTTCAACACTAAGCTGCATTGCCATCCTCATTGCATTGGAAATTTTGCTGTAAGCCACGTGTCCTTCATCTACAGGTGCGAGCCATACCAATAATCAATCATACATCAACTTTTCGCATCAGGTCGTGGTGCTGCTCACCGAGAATCATTCGTTTCCATCTCGCTTGAAGGAGGACCGAGGGCGCGAAATTGTGTTTCTCTCTAAAAGATGTCTCTTCAGATGCAAATCCTAACCGGCTATGAGCGCAAAATTTTTAATACCAGATCGACCCATAAACACACGGGCTACATCAATCAATATAATCTGGTTCCATCATTCGATTTATTCAGTCCAAATCAAAGCTTCATGAAGTGCGAAGTTGACTCACGTCATAATCTAGTAGTTTCTCGACACTAGGTAGCTCGTCTGGTCCCACTTCAAGAAGCCTTAAGACTCCATCTTCGGTATGTTTTTCACTTTCCAATTTCCACTGAGCGACTAATATATGAGGCACGACTACCAATGTGCCTTTGGCCAAGTAAAGCTTTTTTGCTTTGTTCAGAATGCGCCTTTTCCTGACGGTCCTTAAGCAATCTTCATCAGAAGGCAAAATGCAATAGAAAGACTTCCTATCCAAGAGAGGCCTGATTTGAGGAGGCAGATAAGAAGATCGCTTGGCGGAAGGACTATGCATAGACAGAATGTTGCAGCATAACTCGACAAGTGAAGGAAACGCCAATACTGTTTGCGAACAGGGGAATGCAGTGAGCGCACGCAGATCGGAATGTGAAGAAAATGGATAGGAACGTTCGGCAATAGTAGTGAAAACGGGGGAGATCTCAATGTTGTTATCTGGTGGGAGTGTCGGCTGATGTTGAGTGGATGTGATAAGAGCAAGGCACATCAAAGTTTTGCCGGTGCCCATCTGCTCGCACCTGATCAAAGTTCAATTCAGTTGGCGATATGAACGGAGAAACGACATACAATATGCCTCCTCGAGGTAGATCAAACCATCCAGGATGTCGTTGAATGTCCCAAGTGGACAAGTTTATATAGTAGGTGCGATTATTACCTGCTTCTCTAAATGGGGTGAAAAGAGGATCAACGAGCTTATGTGGATTGGTTTCCATTTGCAGCATCTTAGCAACAGAACGCTGAGTAGCAAGCGGTTAATGAGAAAGCTCATGGTTTGTTTCCAGGCTTGCGGCTCACGATCTGATACAGATAGAGGCTTGTTAAGATGCCATGAGGATTCTCGTAGTTGGACAAGCTATCATAAAGTTCTTGATCCAGGGGGTTCTTGGTTTCTCCAAATAACGGATCTTCAGGAGACGGCACTGATGCATAGATATCCTGCATACTTTGGTTGTCTTCAGTCTATCAGCGTGGTTGTCAGTCTGCCAACAAACAGATAATGAGGGTAATGAAAGGAAGTCCTACGGTTAATGACATTAAAACTCCTTCCGACACATCATCATAGTCCCATACTCTTTCAAACGTTTTCAATAGTCCCTTGACTACCGTGTCTCGTCCTTTCCACGGAAGCCTCTTCCATATGCTGCCTTGGGCGTCACTAGGTGTCACTCGACATCTAATCTTCGAAAAAGTTCCTCTACTGCATATCTCTGCTTGGAACCCAAGACCTGGGTCGTTAAGAGCTTTCGAGATAAGTCCGATGGTCAATCTAGACGAAGGCAGCGATGATGTGAAACTGTCGACGATAGCAGAAGTCAAAGGGGTCCACGACGATAGTGGCAGGGTCGAGTCTGCAGGTGCAGGCAGTATTACTGACCCGAGCTGTATATAATCATACTGGGCCATGACCACTCAATCCCTATTTGGAAAAGATTATAACATATGAAGTAGATGTGCTTAGATGTAACAGTACTTAATTAGATATGCTTATTACACATACGTAGGAGTCCGCCGCCGGAGAGGGTTGTGGTGATGATGGTGGTTTCGTCTTGCCATATCGTTACGTGTTCATTTTCATCTGCCCAACTGTTTACGTCTACATACATATTTGACAAGCATCATTTACTGCAGCAAGTGTGGGACTGTGCCCCAATCTTAGTGCTTATCCTCCACCCCCATCTTACGCAATAGAAACGGCTTCAAGTCCCCCTATGGCCTGCCGATATCCCTTCTCCCCTGCCAAAGTCGCGGTCACCCGTTTCTTTTACCCATCACCCCTCTCTCGCTCTACCACTTCCCTATTTCGCCCGCTATCATGCCGAATTCGGATGGATAGCACTAGCCGCACGCTTGCTAGCTCTAGCTCTGCTGCCTCAGAGGATCCAAAGTCAGAAAGGGCGCAACGCTTGGCGAGTCCGAACTCGAATAACTCCACATCAGAACCTGGACTAAGTCTTCATGACGCTTCAGCTGATCGCATTCCAGAGGCTGAATCAACATCGTCAGATCAGCTGAGGATGCCTGGCACGTCTTCATCTTCATTTCCTTCACAACCTTCAACAAACTCCGTTTCCAGTAAAAATGCTCCGTTCAAACTCTCAACATATTCCTTCCCCTCGAACATCTCTGTTCCGCCAGAGATTCGTGAACACTTGACGGAATGGACCAAAAATGTACTAGAACATTCGCGTTACGTCGTACAAGAAGCACAGAAGAAGTTTGTGGGGTTAGGATTGAAAGTTAACGAGATGACAGGGTATCACGAGGTGGAGCGTCTGAAATATATGGTATTCGAAAAAGGTACAGCGTTTTTGCCTAGATCTTCAATCTTGCTTACCTTCTTTGTTTCATATACCAGAGGACGAACTTCAAAGACTGCGTGAACATGCTCGAACCGCCAAAGCTGCTTATGATGAAGCTGTTGCTGCTCGTTCGGAAGCTCAACGCGAAACCAACATTCTGCTGGAACGTAAACATTCTTGGACCGATGCCGACGTTTCCAAATTCACTTCTCTTGTCCGCTCTGATCATACTTCCTCCCATGCTGTGGCCTCAACATCTATTGCCCTCAAAGATGCCGAGGTTGCTGTCGACAAATCTTTCTCTCAACTCATGCAAGTTATTTTGCAACGGTATCACGAAGAACAAGTTTGGAGCGACAAGATCAGGAGTGTCAGTACCTGGGCAAATGTAGCTGGTCTCGCTATCAACTTCATTATATTCGTCGGCGCGGTGCTTTTGGTGGAACCATGGAAACGTAAGCGACTGGTAGAAAAACTTGAGGAGAGGGTGACGTCTATGATGGAAAGGGTGGATCACAGATTAGAAGGGGTAGAAGGTCATTTGGAAAGAGTAGCAACCGGCCTTGCTTCAGTCAGTGCTATAAAAGAGCAGCATTCTGATGCCGCCGTTCAAGGAGTGGAAGATACGCCGTCAAACTCAACAGTCAATCCATTAGGATTTGTTTCTTCCCAAACTATTCCTTTGATGGCTGCAGTCGACCCAACAATAAACGGATCAGAATTGCTAAGCGATCCTTTCTTTACTCAGACCATAGAAGGGTTCCCCGACTATCTAGATCCGTTAGTCAAACCTTCTCAGAAGCGAGACTTGGTGGTAGCGGGGGTGGCAGGAGCTGTTGCCGTTTGGATATTGATGGGAGCAGTGAGATTAGTACGGTCATAAAATTTACAGTGACCACAAGATATTCAGCAGATGGAAAGAATGCATATGGCGGAATTTATGCACTACGAACCCCAGATAAGTCTCTCCATTCCTCGAAAAATGAAATCATTTCCGGAGTAATCCTCCTTCGGACAGTGTGAGCTGAGTTGACGAGGTGAGAACCTTTGATCTGCGAACGAGGATGAGTTTTAGCATCCGTATATCGTCCAGATACACTTACATATGGAGCATCAAGACTTTCGTTCATGGCAGCCAAAGCCGCATCTTGGCAGATTGAGACAATTTCTGCGCCAGAGCAACCTTCAGTCTAAATTAATTGTCAGCTTAGGTTCTGTGCGTCATTGCACTGTTAGTAGGACTCACTATTTCGGCCAGTCGCTCAACATTAACGCCTGGTTCCACGGCCATCGTGGCCAATCTGATTCGGAAGATATCTTTCCGAGTCTCAAGGTCGGGCGCTCCTACGTACAAGATACGGTCCAATCTTCCGGGACGCATCAAAGCAGAGTCCAGGACATCGGGTCGGTTGGTAGCTGCCACTACTGTCACGCCCGATAACTCTTCTACACCGTCCATCTCATTCAAGAGAGAAGTAAGAACACCGGAGTGAGCATGATCATCCGAGCGTGCTGAGCCAAGGGCGTCGATCTCATCCTGTAACAATATTTCATTAGTTGTGAGATTTGAGAATTGCCTATCGACTCACAAAGAAAATGATGGAAGGGGAAGCAGCACGTGCTTTGCGGAAAATCTCTCTTACTGCCCTTTCAGACTCGCCAACGTACTTATTGAGAAGCTAGAGGATGATCAGAACTGTCACTTCATGGGAATTCGCTTTGGCTCACCTCCGGACCCTTCACAGCGATGAAGTTGATACCACTCTCTGTGGCCAATGCTTTAGCCGTCATGGTCTTACTACAGCCCGGGGGCCCATACAACAACACTCCCCTAGGAGCTTCTACGCCTAGTCTCTTAAATGTATCTCTATGCATCAATGGCCATTCAATGCACTCTCTCAGTTTTTGCTTTACATCTTGTTGACCACCTATATCTGACCATCGCACGGTCGGAGTTTCGATAAATACCTCGCGCATGGCAGATGGTCGGATGGAAGGAAGGGTTGAGAGGATGTCCACATTGGTCAAGACAGGTTCAGAGGGGCTTGGTGAGGAAGAAAGATGAAAGCGGGAGATGGCCGCAGAAGCAGATTCTCGCACGAGTGAGAAGAGATCAGCACCGACATAGCCATGAGTGCGTGCGGCAAGAGAAGAGAGGTCCTCTTCAGACAGTGAGTGAGGAATTTTTGAGAGCATAATGTCGAGAATTTCTCGACGACCTTTGACATCTGGCACACCTGTGAAAGTATGTTAGCTTTGCTTGCTGCTTGAAAAAAAGAAGTAAGCTCACCGACTTCAATCTCTCTGTCAAACCTCCCAGGCCGGCGAAGAGCAGGATCAATGCTGTTGGGTCTATTTGTAGCAGCTACCACAAATACCCGTTCACCTTCCAAGCTCTCGTGACTCATACCGTCCATCAAGGTCAGCAAAGTAGCTACCACTCTTCGTTCAACTTCGCCTCCCTCCCCACCGTCCCGCCTGGGACAAAGCGCATCCACTTCGTCCAGTACTACAATACAGGGACTACGTTTCCTCGCTTCCGTAAATACTCCACGTAAACGTTCTTCCGTTTCACCATGGTATGCTGAGGAAAGTTCAGGCCCGTTGACGACGATGCAAGAACATCCAGCAGATGATGCGACCGCCCTGGCCAGCGCTGTCTTACCCGTCCCTGGGGGGCCGTGAAGGAGGATGCCTCTAGGAGGGTTGAGTCCAAATCTGATATACAGGTCAGGATGAAGCATGGGAAGATCTAAAAGGGTTTTGATCTGATCAATTTGAGATTGAAGGCCCCCCAGAAATGTATAAGCGGAGATAGGGGATTCGGTGGGTGTGAAAAGGTTGATATAATGAGGGACGGAATTTGTAGATATCTTCGACTATAATCTCTCAGGATTTAATCTTCTGGCTACGACGAAGACTTACTTACGGAGTCTTTCGTGTTGAGCATCTTTTTTTTGTCTGGAATGTCCGCGTGGACCTCTTTATTTCCTTGAGATTTCTCTCCTTCAAAGGAAACTGAAGTTCTCCAGTGCATCTCATATAGTCGCTGGTTTTCTTCACCAATAGCAAGCTCCTCCATTCCGTCTTCAATCGACGCTAGGCGTTTCTCAATATCCTTGGGAGACACCTCGGCGGAGATGATTTCAAACTTTCGGGGTGCCTTTTCAGCGTCACCCACGATAAGGGAGTAGCCCGTCCTGACATAGTGCAAGGAAGCTATATCAGGTGTCAGCATTATGTAGAGACATCGGCTAGACCGGTCTTACTGAGTGCCTCCTTGACAGCAGCTTTGCACCAAACCCATTCCCTTGGGCTATCCAAGTCTATGGGCGGTCGAGTACCTGTATTCGGCTTGGAAGAGGAGGGTGCTTCGGTCAAAGGTACCTCCTTTAGTACAATTGATACAAGGCGGCCTTGGCTTTGTCCAGCTTTGAGACGATGCATCGCTACCTCAGACCCGCAAAGATTATTGATTTGCGCTGATGAAAGTGCCACAACTGCAAGACAGGTTATCTTAACTACTGACATTTTCCTATAGAGCTTGTGAACTTACCGTCATCATCTACGCTGGCTTTGGGCCATGCTTGGGCCGTAATGAATGCACTGCCAGATTTAAATAACATCCAGTCACCGGCAGCTACTTTGTGCGTCCGGAGTGTCGCCGGAGAGATGTATGCTCGACGGACATCGCGGCTGATAACCGATTTCAAAGCACCGGTGTCGACCTCGGTAGGGATTGCACGGAGCGTGACAATGGCAGACATGGTGATTTCTGTAATTGTTGGATCGAACGTCGATTTAGCAGATGAACAAAATATATATGAAGAGCAAAGCAGCTCTAGCGTCTGGATTGTCCCTCTTTGTTGCCAACGAACAATGCAGATATTTGAATCAAGACGTGTTATGCTGCTTGTTCGTTGCTGCTTCACGATTTCTTTTTCAAAATAAAAAATAAATAAATGGCATGTTGTTGTAAAGTAATAATCGGCGCAGCGGACGAAGCCGCAATATTAGTTTTTTTTTTAATTACCAAAGCGGAACAAGAAGTAAACGGGTGTGTAAAACGTTACGGAGGGAATACGTGACAGGCTTTGGATTGAGGTGTATATGACGAAATGTTTAATATCTGCCGCATTTTTTTTTTTTCAATACATACTTTAAAGTGTTGTCCGTAACGCTAGAAATACTGCACGCTTGTGTGCTCAAAACATTTGCGTTCGATTTACATCTGCCCTCAATTGGCCGAACCTGTTATAGTTTTTTCTGTAGCAGTGGTCCACAGCAGTCCGTTTACTGAATGAATCCAACGCAACTTTGCGGATTCGAGCTCGATTACAGTTGTGATGCACGGAGCGGATTGACTGGCCCTACTAGTAATGATCAGGTTTCCAAGAGGATTTTCACTTTCAAAATCTTAAATCGAGCAAAATTAACCATATCAAATATCCATCATTCATCTTGCGCACAAAATTCAACAAGGACAGAATACTATCACAATTTTCCATTTGTATATGTAACAACTATTAAAACACAGTATTTTTATTTTGCAATCGACGTTAAGGCCATGCCAAGTGATTCTGAGCCGTTGAGGCCTCTATGCGTATCCCCATCTTCTCCCTTTGAAGTTTCTACACTCCAATTTTTTCCTAATCCCTGAAAGCCTTCTTCTTGGTTTTCCCGTCATCTCGAGCAGGACCAGTGATACCAAGAGTTTTGAATCTTTCCTCAAGCCAGTCCTTGGCTGGCTTTTGATAGGTCTCCTCATAGTCTTCCACAGAAAGGGGTTTTTCGCCGTGCGCAGTGACTCGGAGACCGTGTCGAAGTGCAGGCTGGGCTAATGGTGAGCTGGGGTTAAATAGAGATCATTAAAACCTACGTAGGCATCAAACGTAGCACAATGATTGACAGAGCGGTTATCCCAGATCGCGACGTCGCCAGCCGCCCAGCTACCATCCACATAATATTAACAAAACTAGATTGTCGGGGAGCAATAGCACATGGTGACTCACCTCCACCTGACTGTGGCGTCAGTCTGCTGAGCAAAACAGTCCTTCAAGAAAGAAAGAACCATGTCACTTTCTGCCTTCGGTACGCCTACCAACCTAGTGACAAAACCAGGATTGACAAACACCGACTTCATACCAGTAACAGGGTGGACACGGACAACGGGATGGATAGTCTCAATGGGCTCGCGACGGGGAATCTTGGAGAAGCTAGTTCGAGAAGAGGCTTGATCAAATCCTGAATGGATGGCTGAGAGAGATTCGAGGTATTGTTGGAAAGGCTTGGAGAGAGAAGAGTAAACGGAATAACTGTACCGGTGTCAGAACATGTAAAGCATTCAATGCTGCAGAGATACTCACCCAGAGGACCAAAGAGTATCATTTCCAACCTCAGGCGTGATCAGAAGACGCAACATGGTAGTCCCAGGAGGTTGGACCTCGTAGGTCACATCGGAGTGGAAAAGCTCAGCTCGAGAGAAAGCATAAAGATCCGGCCTAGAATCCCGATCAGAATAGACAACTGGGCATGGAAATCAGCAAACAGCACACTGTGAAACAAACAGATTAAACTCACCAACAACATCATCTAAGTCACCTCGACGAGGAGTCGCATAGGTGGCGTGCTTGTGGAGAGGACCAAAATGTTTCCCGAGTTCACGTTGCTGTTCGATAGTCATAGACTGCTGATTCCTAAAAACTATTGCACCACGAAGTCATCAATAACCATATCAGACACCAAAGAATAAGGCGATAGCGACATACAGACAACACCTCGTTGTGCAACAAGCAAAGCACTGATGATTGAATGGTCAGGATGTAACTCCTTTTCAGCAAGGAGAATCTAATCAAAACTTACAGATCATCCTTTTCAGCCTCTCCAAGATCCTCCAGCTTCACGTCTCCTTCAACGACAGTCCCAATCGCCACCAACATATCCTTCAACTTGCCACCCCTAGCCTCGACGAAAGCGCGAAGCCTAGCTACGTTAGGATCGGCACGGTGACCGCGATCTTCAATGTCATAGAAAGGAAGTGGAGGGTCGGATTGAGTACGAGGAGGATTGTGGGCTGTCCAAGATATCGTCATGCATGATTAGTATCCGGAGATCGACCTTTTCTTTGCAATAGCATGAATGAGGTCGACTTACGCAAAAACTCGGCATATGGGTAATCTGCTCCAGGACCGGCGCCCAAGACTTCTCCCTAAAAGATGCGTCGCGCTGTGTCAGCATATTATCGGCAAGGTCGGCAGCGAAATGATAGTAGAATATCAGAGAGAGAAATAATGAATCAATTAACTCACCACGTAGTTGAATGGGTCAACAACAACGCCTTCTTTCTTCTCCGTCTTCTCTACTCCGGGAGAGGAGGTAACCTGAATCTCGGTAACCTCATGAGCGCCGTTGAGTTTGAGCGTGCCAACAGAAAAGTCTTCGTCAACTAAAGTAGCAGTGGAAGACATCATTTTTCGCGAATTATGATTATTTTTCCCTTCTCTTTTGTCTTGCGAGTGTCCGAATTTTGATGCGGGGAAAAAGAAGTTGGAAGGTCACGGTTTTATAAGGTCTCGCTATGGCCATTTGTGCCATGAGCCACCCTTGGCGTTGCTTATCGCCCATCATCTTTTTTACCCTTGCTTTTGCTATCAATAATTGGTCATTTTTGGTGTTGTGGCGCTAATGACCCTGTTATTGCCTATTTGGCTGGAAGCTGGTCGGGCGCCTCCTGCAAAATTGAGGAAAGTCAAAAAAGCAACATTCGCCCGAGCCCTTCGAGCACCAATTCTGGCGTGCTCGAAAACGTGGCGTCCACGTGTGCCATCCTAGACAGGAAAGGGATCGTCAAAGGGAATGTTTCGATTCCCTGCAATAATTAATAATTGATCCCGACCATGGAGTATTTTGATTACGTAAAAACTACCTTTTCCCCACCCTCATTCATGCCACACTAATTTGTTGCTATATGCATCCGTAAAACGCCGCCAAAAAGCTTCCGACATCCGACCGTTGAGCGCGCATCTGAGGAACAGCGAGGCAGGGCTTTTCTGAAAGCGTTTCAAGTTCCATTTCCTTTCTCTTACACCTCCACTCCCCCACATCACGGGAACTGTTAGCTTCTAAAAGATGCTTTCCTCAATTGGGATAGAGGTAGAGAGAAAGGGAATAAGACACCTGTAGCTCACGTATCTCCCGTCTCCTTTGATTTGTTCAGTGGGGAGATGGGTCGAAGAGGGGCGAACATAAAACCTCTATGTTGAAGAATGGATCATGTTGCTTTGGGTGAAAGAGAGCCGCTAAGTTCTTCATGACCAATCAATCAATCTTCATTCATGGTTTTTGCCGATTGGTGAGTGCCATCGTCACATTACTTGTGACGGAGACTGAGAAAAAAGTGTTTATTGCCGAATAAACAAAGGACATAGACTGACCATCATGATGGCTGATAGAATAAAATTAGCAAAGCTGATGATCTGCATGCTAACTTTCAAACACAAGAAAAATTGGCGGTGGTATAAAATGGATTGATCATCGCATTATATATTCACTATTTCGCATTTTCTATTTTTCGACGAAATTTGGACACGTCTACCGCCACGTCCTACTCAAGTAAGACAATAAACAAGTAGCAGTATCTGCAAGTAAATTTGAATCTCTTCTTGCAATCTGCAGTCTTCAAACAGTTTACCAGCTAAAACCGAGCTCGCAAAGATGAGGGCAAACTTCGAACAAAATAAAGAGAAGTGGCAAGGTGAGGAAGAGTCAAGAAGCTTCTCACGGCGGTCCGGCGGTTCAAGGGCCAGCACACGCCAGTACATAATATCGTGCATATACATTATTATGGATAGACTCTGTGCAAACAGCAACGCAGCTCGTATTTATGTACCGACCGACATGTCTTCTATGGTCTATAATAATAGTCATACCGGCAAAAGGCAAAACGAGTGGCATCCTTGAATGTGGCACTTGATCCTCCGTTTACTTAGTTGGTGGCAGATGGAGCAAAGAAGCACTGAAGCTCTTTACATTTTCATTTTGCACCATAATATTCTGCGCGCGGTGTCTGTACATGATTAGAGACCACTTTATCCAGCCGCGGCCGTCAACAAGAAACCGAGAAGCAACAAAGACCAGACGTCAAGAGTACATTACCAGCAAACAAAGGTCTTCTTCGGTTTTCTCTATCCATCTTCAAGGCCATTTGACCACTACGAGCTACGCGTGCATAGGCACAGCACTGGACTTCGCCGGCAGTACGCCTTCCTCGGCGGCACAAATCTCAACGCGATAATAGGGCACCAGAAGATATCACTATTGCTAGCACTCAGTCGTAAAGAAGGGTGCCACACACGTATACATCAAACCTCAAAGCAACCCGACGCATCATTGCCATTTTCTTCTTAGATCAGAAGTAACTGTGGCTCGCCATTATCGTGTGCCGCACATATATCTTGCACATCATCTTCCGCATCATCTTCCGGTGGCATAACATTGCACCAATATTATTCCTTGCATAATAGCCCATTATATTCTCAAAACACCATCGATGCAAAGCAGTACGTGCGCCTTCAAGCGAAATGGCTGCTGCTAACAAAACATATGGACTACTCAAATATCGTTGCAGATACAGAGATGGTGAACGCAGGCCATCATCCAGAGGCAGGTCCTGCTAACAGCGAAGGCAGCAGGGCCAGTACACCTCTTACTATTATGTCCGCTACGGAAGATCCTCAACCAAGTACAAATTCGAAGAAGAGGAAGCAATCAGAAGAGTAAGTCCCAGCATGCAATAGGGGACAGTCATTTTTTTTTCTGGCAATACAGCACCCAATGACAAAATCATCATCACAAACACTCACTGACGGTTTGGGTAAATGTAGGCCGCTCTTAGCCTCTGCCCGCACTACAAGGAGTAGAAGACAAACCCCATCGAAGGCGGGCTCAAGCACAGCTGCTGCTTCCAATTCGCGGAAAAAAGGCAAAAGCCCTGCCGGTTCCCTTTCGATCTTTATACCACCTTCAAACGGCCAGATTCCCGAAACTTCTCATAATGCCATGTCTAGCAAGGCTACTTCCCCCGCTTTAGATTCTGACCTCGCTCTTGCAGCCGACGCTGATTCAATCCGCCGGGAAGCCGCAGCGGGGTACGAATCGAGGTTAAGAGCTAGACAGCCCGGTAACGCGAAGAGAGATGGTGGTCAAAGAATGGGCGTATCTGCTTCTGGAAGGGACGTCAGGATAGGTGGAAGCACTAGACAGGCTGCACAGCAGAGTAAGAAAGATAAAGGCAAGGGAAAACCTGATGTGCAGGTACTTATTTTCAGCTCTGAGAGTTGTTCTTTGCTCTCACTTCTCGATACGATGCGCATATACTAATGAGCGGGTTTAGCCAAATCAAGACTTTTGCTCGGCTTGTCGGGGCATTGGACGATTTTTATGCTGCGATGGATGTCCTAGGTCGTTTCATTTCATGTGTTTAGAGCCTCCTTTAAAGCTAGACGAGCTGCCTTCTGAGGAAATGTGGCTGTGTAAGCAGTGCCGTTCGGAAAAGGTGAGAGGTCTTTTGATCGATTGATGTGTATGTTAACCTCTTCTCCCCACACAGGCAAAGGCGGAGGGGGCGACCCTTGTCAAAGAGAGTGAAATCCCTGCTGTTCCTGCAGTGTTTCGTGCCATTTGCAAAAAGATAGAGGAGGAAAACCCAGAGCAGTTCAGGCTTCCCGCCGACGTCAGAAAGTATTTCGCAGGTGTCGCCACGGGTGCCGATGGGGAATATGTAGACTCTAAAGAGGCGAGAACCAAGATCGAGTAGGTTTAGATTTCTCTTACAGAGTCTCCGGAGTTGACAAGACATATAGCCGAAAGGGATTTTTGGAAGATCGCGACCCTTTCCGCCTTCGTGATGGGCGTCAAAGGAAAGTAGAATGCTATCATTGTGGAGGCTCAGCCCTTCCCAAACATTCTGTGATGACTGATCCTGAGGCTACGTGGCGACAAATAGTTTCCTGTGATTATTGTTCTCTCAGCTGGCATTTAGATTGCCTCTCTCCCCCGCCGACTATCATGCCTAGCGCAGGGAAAAAATGGATGTGTCCCAACCATCCGGACCATGTAATGGTGAGTAATACCGGGGTCTACCTTCCTATTGCTTAACCCATGTTATAAAGCCTCGTCGCCGCACTTTGCAAGACAATATACAAACCGTTGAAGTCGTTGGAAAAGGCCAATTTAACAATGGAAATGTGGAGATCGTCAATGATTCAGGTAGTTCCGGGACGTCCGAAATGGAATTCGAGGATACCATCATCAATCGTAGAAAATTTAGGGTACCAGAAAAGATAATCAGGCTGGATTTTTGGGAGAAGCTTAAGAAGGAGAGGAACGTGATTCAAACCCCCGCTGCAGTACAGGAGGAAATAAATGCTGATGAGCAGGATGCGCAAGAGGTATGTCGAAGCGCACCATACAATAGACTAAATTTCTGTGCTTGCAGGCCATTCCACCCATGGAGGACTTGAACGCCGCTGCAATGATGATGGCTCTCGCGTTTTCTCGTCACACTCATCATACTCCTCCTGCTATACCTCCTGCACATTGTGGGAAAGCGACGCCTGGAATTTAAAGGGAGCAGATGATGACAAGTGTGCTGCACCGGCGTGGTCCGGGGGGGAAGAAGTGGTGGTGGGTGGGTGTTCCAGGCGGAGCAGGAGGGAACAGGCAAGGGTATCGGAAAGATGCTCCGATACATATCCCGAGTGAAGTACGCCGCCTGCTCCGTTGCTGATCAGGAATCGAAGCAGACGGGCTCCAGGGCATTCCATCCCGCCTGCACCACTCCTGCTCTCCGAATCGGTGCAAGCATGAATTGCATGCGCATAGCGATACCAGCGCTACACGCCGCGTCCTAATAAGTGATTTTTCATACCCCTCCTTCATCATTGGCTAGTTAATTCAATGCATGCAGCTTCCTACGGCTTCCAGTGGCCCTGGAAAACTTCCGGAACATCCTATAAGATCCCTATGAGCACTTACTATGATATATCCTTACTGGCCTCTTCACATCCCCTTTGCCTGACCGAAATGATATAAAAGCTGCGATTCATTCATTCATTGAAAGATTGCACTCACGTCTTACTCAGCTTCAAACCCCAGCCAGCATACCTCCTCCTGTTAACAACTTCCTCAATAGCCACAACCGCATGCGCACAACTACCCCACCATCTTCGATGGACATCAACATCTCTAGCTCTGTGGGCCTCTGGCGGTGTTCAAAGAAGTCCCTTGCCATCATCATCTTCCAGCAGCCTTTTTCCCCTTCGCCAAACTCGAGAACTTTCTTCATCCCTCGTCGGCGCCCACCCCCCACCATTGTTACTTCGGTCAGAGAACATATGACAAGCATTGAGAACATTGCTTCTGCAAGAGCTAACGACTCTTATCCTGCCGGACCTGCAGGCGGTCAACAAAGGTCAATCACACAACATTCCGTTCCCAAAAAGTTCCGGGAAGGAGACGGTACTTCGAATCTCATTCGTTGCTCATGCGAGCCCTGGGAATGTAGAACTGGTATTTCTGCTGCACCTACATATAAACAGTCTCGAAGAGCAATGTACAATATAGTGTTGAGGAAAGATTAGAACGTTATGAAAGAGAAAAATATTTATTTAACGGTATAGAGTCTGATCGAACAATTGATCATGTCCACTCACGCAGGTAATCCGTACGTCAGTAGATCTACTTTTTAAGCGAACGGCTAACTCCGTACACCTTCCGCGACGGCATTAAAATTGGGCGACGCCGCTGAGCATGAAAACAAAATAGACTGGCTCACATCTTCGCTTATCTCTTCTTTGGCCATAGTCAAATCCTATCGACAATCTTTATCTGAGCTGAAGTCCGAGGTCCACTACTCGCGAGAAAGATTGTCGGCCATGGAAGAGGCGCGGCCTGACAATGAGCAAGACAAGCGAAGGGCAATGTTCCTCGGAGGCAATAGTATGTTGCCATTGGCTGTCGCTGAGATTGATGTTAGTGCTCACCCTTTCTTAGGACCTAGTCCAACGTAGAGTAAGGGTCTTGTTGAGTTTGCCTTCCTCGATGATCCCAACAGAGTTACTCCACGGAGGACCGGCTGGATTGCGATCCGTTTCTGGCGCCCAATGGCATCTTTCAGGATGCGGAAACAAATTTCGTGTTCTGGAGGCCCAATTGGGATAACTTAAAAATGTTCTTTGTGAGCAATGGTTTGTAATTCCGGTGATAGAGAGCAACTGATTTTGCACATCAGTTATTCAGGTTTACTTAACGCAGCCGTAGACGTTTGTCTCCGCGATTCCTTGTCCATCAATAACATGCCCAGCCGGGAAGAGATTCATAAAAGGAAACGACTAATACCTGTAAGGCATCGCGAAGATGAAAAATAAAAAAATAAAAAACAAAACAAAACAAAATCGAAGGAGCAACGAGATTCGTGCCAGGGTTAACCCCGAAAGTGTTTACTAAGACCTTAATCATCATATCGAACAACATCTAACATACAGTTGAGTACATGGGATCGAATCTAACTTCAACATTCCCTTCGCCCAATGCCGGGAGACCGAACTTATTTGGGCTGCATTCAAGCGAGGGATCCTAAAATTATTGCTGCTTGTCGGTCACACGGAGGCAACCGTCCATGGCTTGTCTTCCAACCGAAACACAACGGACTCTCAAGACGATGAAGACTCGACAACCGGTTCCAATGATTACGATGAGTTCAAAATCCTCTGCGACCTCTATGGGCAAGAGAGGACAGACGAGCCACGATGGGTAGCCCTCGAAGTTTGGTGGTGGTCGGATATAGTAAGTGGTAGCTGCTAGGTATATTTTGCCCCTTGGAGTTGACCGTGAAATCATAGATCCGAACAGCCATTTGGACAGCATTCGAAGTCTACCGGTCGCAGAGCGCCCACAGCCCACAAAGGTATTCCACCTACCATGGGAATATCTTGACAGTTCCATAGGGTTCCGACTCCAGCAGTCGGTGCCGAAGGGCACACAGGGCGCCACTGTCAATACCTTGCGCGTGCCCGAAATCCATGCGACAAAGGGCATGGTAGATGAACAGCTCATCCAAATGTTTGAATCACCCAATGTCTCCGAGCCCCACAACTTACCTTCCGACCTGGCCGAGGGCTTCTACCCTAACCCGAACAAACCGACTCTCCCAGAACTTCTCAAAGTCCAACATCGCAGCCTCTGGCTTTCCATCCAGAAACATTTGAAACCACCATCATACCCCTCGCCTGAGGCAGTTGTTAGGTTATGGCACTGTCGATGTGGGGACGATAGTGTGGTTTATCGCCAAATGCTTCAAAGGGCATTCAAGGTGCCTATATCTGAGACCCTACATGACTGGTTGTCTGCCCAGGGAACTGAGGCCAGAAGCCAGGCAGAAGGAACGAGCTTTGGCAGGGTTGATGATTGTTGAGTAACTGTGGTAAGGGGGGGGGGGGGCGGGAAGAGAGTGGAGATTGAGGGGACTGCGGGGTGAGATAATCATGATGTCAGATTGTGTCAACAATGGTGTGCTTATAGACTAGCGAGATGGATACCTAGATATCGTTTAGTTTGTAGTAGCGAGTGTAGAAACGTATATAGGTCCATAGTAACATGGTATTAACTGCTTTCCTCTATCTGACTCTGGTTAGAGAGAGCTAAGCGTTGGTATCAGTTCTTAAAACCTATCATTCAACAATGATGGAAACGAGAAAGACGATTTGAGTCTTGCGGATGGACCCAACGACCCTGAGATATTGTTGGAGACCTTCGCGCAGTCCCAGGATCTAGAGCCTACCTCCATCTGATCCAGCTGCGTCCTAGCCAGGTTGACGGGATGGGAGGAATGGTACTCGTTTGGAGATGGCGGTGAATTGGCAAAATATAAGTTGATATAATTGAAGTTACACAAGAAAGAAATGGATTCAAAAATGGTTAGGAAAGTGTGTTGCTTGGAAGAATGAGGATGAGATAACTTACATATTGCAACACATCTTCACCGCTCAATCCCTGTCTTGGATGCCTTGAAATCAGATTTATCAGTGCAGTAAAGGCACAATGCCATTACTCATGTATGCTAACAAACGGAAAAGATAAACGCCGTGTCTATGGGAATGATGAGACGCTCGTACTCACCCTTGCAATCGGTATCGTCACAATGACCCACGGACCATTTGGGTCAACGGGCTTCTGGGGATCCTAGACTAATGCTACAGGGTGTATTGTTTGGATAGCTTGATTGTTAATGGGGTAAAAAAAGGGCCCGGAAAGCTCGTTATCTCGGAAGACCAGCATATGTAAAGTTTTTCTATGCACAAGTCAGCCACTGTCACTATACCAACCGCGTCAACAACTATAATGATATTAGGAACGACATAGATGCATCTATTGCAGGTCGCATCTTCATTCAGCGATTGTAACTATATGCCGAAAACCGTTCATAACATGCTTCAGCTATGGCATGCTTCATTCTAAGCTCTTTCTGTGCAAAGCAACTATAAGTCCAACTATTTTCTCTATAAATGTTAATTCATAGCACGCATAGCAAGTTCAAAAGCCACAAAAGTGGCGCCATTGGCAAATGGAGAACTGTTGATCGTTAGATTTCGTTGCTCAAGATGGACAGTGGAGATTGGCGTACCGTATGAGTGTTGGCGCCAAACCTCCTAAAAAGCCTTTCATGCCCTGCGCCCTCCAAGTCTGCCGAGTGCAGTCAATTAATCCCTTGAACTTTTGCTTTGTAGGATCAAGGGAGTCAGTTTGCAATTTAGACTTTATCACATCCACAGGATAAATCCTAAAAGGTGGATCATCAGCTTAAGGATCAGCAGCCTGTGGGAAGGGTGGGACTGACGAGAACCAAAGGGCGTATCCGGCAGCAGCACCGTAAGTGACCGCCCACAAAGGGGAAATCTGATCACGACTTAAGTTGGTAGCACGCAGATGTCGTTGGACAAGCGCCTCATAAGCTAAAAAGTAGCAACTTTTCAAGGAATTAGCCCTAATGTCCTGATGGTGGAGGTAAAAAGAAAAAAGAAACAACTCACCCATAGCCAACACCGTCGCGTAACATTGTAGGCACTTGTCCTTTGAATACACCCTTGAGACCCCCGCCACTTTTGTAAAGCTTGATGGCACAATCTAATGGTCCGTTATACATGCGAGGCAACGTGTCAGGTTGCGTTTGAAGACCTTTTTGACAGTACGTTCAGCGATTGGAAATTGATGAGATGCCCATGAATAGCTCACGAATACGGATGTGTTCAACAGGGTTAGAAACAACAGTATTGGCTACCCCAGCAAACGCTCCACTGAGCCAAAATTCCGCTAAAAAATGTCAGATTTATGGAAGTATGGAGCCGGTTGTAAAATGGCCCACCAAGGTTCAAATCTCGGCCTCTTGCCCGTTGCGCAAATAACCTTTTTGCCCATTCTAAAGCGCCGAATTGGATAGAAACGCAAGCTCCAATACCTAACAGGGGTGTCAAAGTACCCTATCGTCCAACAGAAATCAGTAAGGAGTACTCGCTCGATCGCTTTCAAGACTCTGATTGCCCTTCCATGCAAGATTTCGAATCTGCATCTAACTTGAGAGTTCAAAAGCCACACACACCGCGCAGCTTTGACAACGAATCGCCAGTAAAAGGCCAGTCTCCGCAGCGCCGCAGTTTCCAGAATCCTGATGTTTGGACTGACCTTGTAAAATCCTAGCAGACCATCGGCTTTGAGCAACTTTGAAGCACAATCTATTGGAGAAGAATATGTTCCAGGTGGAGCTGTCTGCACTCGGACCTTGACGATGTCAAATGGCTATGAAGGCAAGAAAGTAGGGTCTAGTCAGTCCAAAGCGCTTTTGCCAAGAAGGGACAACACACCTGACCGACAAGGACTTGAGCAATTCCTCCTACTGAGCCTCCGACCAAATCTTTCTGTGTTTGGGTGAGGGGCACACCGGCGGCATCGGGAGGAGGGGAAAGAAGCTCAGACATTGGGAGATGTCGGTTGCGGGCAAAGAATATCAAGCCTTTTACTGTATGTTTTTGCGACCTAAAGCGAACAACAATGATAAAGCGAACAACAATGACAACGACGATAACAAAAGTACATAATATGGCGAGTTTGGTTCGCTTCCCTTGGATGAATTCTGACTCGACCGAGCACTCATCAGCAGGCGCGGAATGGCAGGCACAAAACTGACTTAGACACGTACTTAATTTAGTAGATAAGGAGCGGCGGCGGCCACCAGCATACATAAATAAATATTACTTCCCCCTGCCTATCCGGCGACTGATACAATAATAGGCATAGGTAGATACTTTGCGAATGATCATTGACTTGCACTGATGTTTTCATATGATGCATCTGATTTTACTGACCGACCAGGGCCAGCAAAAAATAAAACGAGAGTCAAGCTATGATAAAGAATGCGAGTACGTATGTCACGTATAGTAGATCAACTACAACGGTAGATGAAAATGATGATAATGGCAATGATGAATGTCCAGGCGATGAGAAACAACAAATGGAGAATCTATAAAAGCACGAAACAACAACCCAAGCATGTCGTCCAAAGAACCCAAAACAATGATCGGCGCAGCCGAGACCACGCGATATGTTCGCCTGATTCGCTTACCCCTGCAGCACTCAAGCTGCCAAGAGCCGGTTTAATAAACGTCCTAAGACGAAACAGCAGCAAGTGTCTGCCCGTCTGTCTCTTGTGTTGCAACCTGTTTGCGACGTCTGTCTGATCGAAGCAATCGCTGGAGGAAACCTTCCTTCACAGAAGGAGCGGCAGCGGTAGGAGCGACTTTGGATTGGTTTGCAGACGTGATCGACTCGATAGACATAGACTGCGGGAGGTAGTGTGTGTTGGACACAGGTACCTCATAGATTGCGGCTGGTCTTTGTCCAACAAGCACCTTGCCTTGCCCTCTGCGTACAGCGTTGACCATTACTGGAGAAGGTGGTTGTTGCGGAGTAAATGGCATATCTTCAGACTCAAGAGAGGATGACGAGCCGGATCGATCCAAGGGAGGAGCAATGTAAGTACGAGACCCTCGCGAGGATGTGCGTTGGTGTCGCTTGTGGCTGGGGCGCCCAGTGGCTGTTCGCACAGGGGTAATCGGAGTCGGCGGAAGCTCTGGTGAGGAGGCGACACTTGGTGAATAGAAAGAGTACTGGCTCAAGAACGGTTGGAAGTCTATGAAAAATACAAGTTAACGACCTATAGTGCATTTGACGCGTCAGAAAACTCACTGTCGAGTATTTCCCGCTCGTCGACGGAAAGGTCGTAACTCAAAAGAAAGAGTAGTTGTTTTTCCATGAGATTGATCTCGCTAACCGGAAACATCTGTGCGTACTTGCACCAGTGCTTGTTCTTCGGGGAAGAATCGTTGAGATACTTGGCGGAGACGATGAGAGTCGCGAGAAAGACCCTATGACGCGTACAAGGCATGCCTGATGATAGTATTAGTAAAAGGAAAAAGGTCTCCCTTTAAATCACTCACTCTTGGATACCTTGGGAAGACGATGTCGCAATCGTTCAAGGTATACGAGTGTAGCAAGGAGGGTTGATACCTGCACATTGGATTGCTCGCAGACCACGGCAACAAAAGTTTCTAGAGACGGGAGACCGAGGGCTTCGTCGGCGCCTTCCTTGGTGGGAGTACCGGGCGGGGTGTAAGGAGCAGCAGCCTTGGTGGCTTGACCAATGACTGATGTGGTCCTTTCGGCGAGATAGTCTGATAACATATGTATGAGCTTCAACTCGAATCGTGACATGCGCTGAAGACTGAGACTTACAGACGAGCTCACGCGAGACATCAGTACGGATGAATTCGAGAAGAGCGGGGTTATGAATACCGCAGGGTGCCATCGAGGCTGGGTGAGTCCTGTCCTCAAAGCAGGGAGAGACAGGCTCGAATTCGGGGGTGGAGGGGGTGTAAGTGAACATAGCCGGATGCTCAAAGTTTTTGCGTATTAAAGAGTTGTGCGAGCACTCGGGAGAACGACAGAATGGTAGGAAAGAGGGAAATAGCCAGGCGGCGGAGAGAATAGAGGCGAGGGGAGGCGAGAAAGGTATGGAGACGAAGAGCGGGTGGACTGGTCGAAGAAGGGGGATGGGAGGCGGGCGGTCGTCGAGTTTTATACGGGGTGCTTCCAGGCCATGACGCGCCAAATTCGACCTAACGCCCCGCTGAAATCCGTCGCGTCTGCCTGCTGTAACGGGCTGGCAACAATTCAGAGACACCGCCTAAAAAAGTCACGATAATTTTCCGAGAGGCCCTGAGAAACGCGCTTTTTGGCGCCGCAGTGGATATTTGGCGCGTTTAGCCTTTGGCCTGGATTCTGGATCCTACAGCTGGGCTCCTGGAGTCTGGCCTCTGTTTCTCATTAATTATCAGATATACCCACACTTTATGTTAGATACGCAATCAATGCAAGCTTGGTGTAGTCTTGTTTGTTTTCGTTGTTGGTGAATCATCGTCGGTCGTCACCCATCTCGGCCTCTGCCATCGTTCACCACCGCGTCGCGTCACGCATCGGTGTCAAATGGTCTCAATGGACTAAACTCCACAGTCATTGATAGCAAGCCCTATTAATCTGTCACTAAGTAATAAATACATACAACTAGCCTTGTCCTTCCGTCTGCCGTTCAATGCTCATGCCAGATGGTATCTGACGCATTAGACAATAAAATATGAGATGAAATGCTTGGAAAATAAGCATCTTGACTACACGTTGGAATAACTGGAGAAGTTCGCCGGGGATGTCTCTACGTAATAACAGCGCTATGCACGACTTGGAATCTGGCGCCATCTGTCATGCTGCTTGTGTCTGTCTGTCCGTCGGTCCGCCATTTGGTATCTGTACTTGCCAAACCGGCGCAAGCTTGCCTCTAATATTCCAATACGTGTCAACAGAAGAAGAGGCTCCATAGAAATCAGAAACGAAGTCAAAAGCCAAAAAGTGGATTTTTTTTTGCTTTTTTTTTGGGAAAAAAAGTATGAACCCACGCTGCCAGAAGAACAGCCGCCTGGTTTCAGGTTTCTGGTCGTTCACAGATCAGGCATCCATCAGGAACCGAGGCTTTTATAAGGTAATGGGGTTGTTATTTTTCGTTACTCGTTGCCTTCATCGCCACTTGCCATCCACCGTAACCGACCGTTCTCGATCATGAATCAATTTGTTTTCGGTCGCTAACGACAGTCTTTCGTCGATAAGAATTTTGATATGATAATCGTCTCGAGTTTCAAGCGAAAAAAGTTCCCTACTACTGCGAGCCACTCACATGCAACAATCTGCAGTCTACAGTCATAGCAAGATGACAACTAGCGGTACGCGACATAAAAAGGGAAAACTAATTACGGCTTGTGGAAGTTCGTGGGACTTTAGCAAAAAAAATCAAAAAAGAAGGCGACTATTTGTCCTTTCATGACCGAGCTCTGGAACTTCTAATGCGAGGAAGAAAGGGGGATTGATTGGACGATGGCATTACCGGCGGGGTTAAAGGAGGTGATGGTCTGTATGTGACATATGTGACACGTAAAGATATTGATGCTGCAATTATTGCTGTGTGCGGTTGACATATGAAACTACTGTAGATTGTAGATTTCTTTGCCACCATCCCTCGCCCTTCACCTCATTTACACCAGCAGCCATCATCCTATCCCTTTCCTCAATCACCACTTGGGGCCTATTATCCGCAACTTCATATTTTTCCTTACACAGAGCAATTATTGCAACGAGCTGACATCATGTCCGCGTCTCCCAAATCTATAGACAACTCAAAGTCTATTAACCTTTTTCCTGACGAGCTATGCAAGACTGCGCAGGATGATGATGAACTCATTTGGTAAGTTATTCTAGATCAATGATTATCTAAACATTACTATTCGCACTTAAGGCTGGGTGATTCAACATTTCATCGTCCGCCAATGGCTTTCAACCCTAGCCCTCTTCAGCTTTCTGTGGCATTATTTGATCGCCTTGCATATGGCAGTCCTCCTCACTCGACTGGGTGTTCTTCTCCTCGTAATCAGTGGGATTCCCCTACAGACATTCTCTTTTATCATCACCGGCCCTCTAGGCATTCGCAAAATGGGGACACTTCTCAATGTGACTCAACGGCCACATGGACACAGTCTTATACAGCCACCCTGCACCAGGCGAAAATTGAGACTTTGGGGAGGAAAGGAAGGGCGGGATTGTTGCGAATGCAAACTGTACAGGGCAGCCAGAACATGGTGGAGTTGTTACCATATACTCCTACCACCCCTGCAATGGAGCACTCTTCAGAGAGCTCCATTGTAAAGAATGGCGACGCTCAGGAAGTCAAAAGATCAAACTTACTTATTTCTGTATTGAATTCGCGGCCGACATGTGGCGATTTTCAAGAAAGCAATAATGACATAGGACTTTCGGCCAATCGCTTCGTCATTACAGAACCTCTTCATCTAAAGGAATGCCACTCGCTGGAAGCTGACGAAGATACTGCCAGTGGCTCCTACAATGGGCAGCCCTCAGGTGGATTCAATAAACTGCAAGTGGACGAAAACGTTACCGAAACCGGCGAGAGGGATTCTATGAAGGCTCTTGTTGAAAGGACCGGACGGGCAGCCAAGAGGGCACGGATGGCGAACATCTAGCAAAAAGGAGCGTTCATCCCATGTCTATGACTGGATAAGCTCGACTCTGCATACCTCCATTGTCTAGTTGCCGCCTTTTCTGAACCTGACTACCCTTCCCTGTTCTATGATCTCTTCAAAGTCGTCTCCAAGGACAGTATTCTCGTCTTCCACAAGTTCCCCTGCTTCTACATCTTCTTCTGTCTTCTCTGTTTCACCTTCCTCGACAACCTTTATTCTTTTATATGTTTGAGAGCGCGGTGATGTATGGCTGTCGGCTATGGAGGCAGCACGACGGCGTCGATTCTCATTCTTTGGCACTGGCTTTACAACCATGTCCTGTTCTGTACTATGCGACCGAGTGAGAGGCAAGACTGATCGTCCGCTTGATGGAGTAGAAGTTGCTTGTTTCTGGGCCGCTTGCGTGGCTACTGCCCCAGGGTTGTACTAAGTTGGGAAAGTCAACAATCTATCTTTCCACTATATTTAACAAAACACACCTTCTTATACTTCTCATAGTCGTTCAAAACAGTCACTCCCAAGTTGTTCTGCATTACAGATCAGCATAACCCTTGAGATCCCTTCGGATGGTCATCTACCTTATACACTTCAACCAAGATTGTCTTATCGGCATTCTTTAAGTCCACCGTATGTCCTCCACCTAGCATTGCAACTTGCTCAGCAACTGCCCGGATCATTTCCATCCTCTCAAGCTTGTCTGAGCTACGAGAATTAGTGTTGACTGCGAACTAAGCCTTTCATAAGCAAAAATTCCGGGATGAAGGATGGTTGTGGAATTTAGTGTCGCACCTTGAAAGCTCGTCCATCTGGAGATTCAAAGCCGGTCTTGACAACTGAGGCAGTCACTTCACTTAATTGGCGTAAAGTCGCCCCAGCGGTTGCCGATATAGGTATCAACCTTTTACAGTGCCTTTGGGAAGACATAGGGACACACGTTAGCGGCAAAGGCAGAGATGATGAAATCACATACCGTAGGGGATATTTTCCTGTTGATGCTGCTTGTTCGAGGACATATTCAACGAGTCGATGGGGTCGTAATGGAGGTAAAACAATGACATATATCACTAAAAGACGTTAGTACCGTATGCTGCCTACTAATTTACATTACAAACCCACAACAGAAACCATCCCTGCTGCATAGTCCTCGATATCATAGTCAGCAACACATGAAGTAGACATCATTATGTGGCCACTTACTGAATCTTTGAGACTTTGCGCTTTGGTCTTTCATGGATTCCAAATCCCTTTTCAGCATCTCTTCAAAGTCCAGATTGCCCTCGTTGGAGTCCTCTTTTCCTTCAGAAGTCTCGGGGTAAAACTCGTCTGCTATATTCTCGAGGTATTTAATTATCTCTAACTCTGCTGCTTTCTCTTTATCCTTTGTGGTCGATATAAGTATACCTGGTAGTGAGAGCTTTTCTGGCTGATCATCACCCATCTTTCAGTCAGCTTCTCCCCGACGACACCATTGGAATTGAAGACGCACAAGGGGCTTCTCCCGATACTTATCCAACGGAAATATTTTTGGATGTTCTTTCCCTCCATTTGATTGATCATCCTGGTTGTCCTTATGTCCGTCATTGCTAGTTCCCTTATCCCCGCCTCCTCCCCCAAACTTGTAGAACTTGTGTTTCTGAGCTGTTCTTTTTCCGGAGTTGTTCCCTTCTCCACTGCTTGCTTTCCCCATGGTGGTTTAACAGCGGACGTAGTGCTTGTATAAGTGTGAGCTGCTTGCGCTGTGTATATTACGGTATCTAGCAATGAGAGGAGTCGACATTACTAGAATAATAAATTTCGGTGATTCGTTGCTTTTATTTGTTGTTGTTATTACGACTGGCGGGGCTCCAGTGTCAAGCAAAGGCATTGATTTTGATTCCGAAGAGCTGTCTTCGCGGCGAATTCATCCATGACGAACGAACCAAGCTAGCGGTTGATCTGACTATTTTAGATCTGGACACGTTTTGCCATTTTTGGCTGTAGCCGCTAGCCCTCGTCATACAGAGTATATTTATCCAATGCAGGATAGAAGACAATCACCAATTGCCATACCGCCCACATCGCTCTTTTCAACATCATCCTCGACTCCTCCCCGTCGCCCTGCGCCGCAAAGAGAGCAACAGCCATCAGACGATACAGTTCGGCGGGTACCATCATCGTACTTCTCTCTTCCTTACAGCTATAGTAGTCCTGCAGGTCCATCACAATGGAGGAGCAAGCCGCTTGACGGTGGCGTCTCAGCTCGTCGTCGTGACGGCAAGGGGGCCTTCCGTAGCGCTAGCGTTAAAACAGTGGGCAGCTTTTCTTTGAAGACACCAAATCGGAACGAAGATCTCGACAATTGGCAATCTCTCCATGATATAAATGGAAGTGACGTGGATGAAGATCAGACTGGAGACAAGGCAACAAATAGCCGATCATCTTCGTTAGCAACTCCTAGCACTCGGAGCGTACGGTCATTTTTCATATCTTCAGACGTGTCTGCAGACGCCTTGAGTATACCTGAAGGGAGAAGCCACCCAAGCGAACGCATATCTATAATTGATCGATTATCATTGTCGCCTGATCAATTGGAGGCCGGAGGTGATCATAGTCTTTCATTATCCCGAGATGATTCTCAAGGAGAGGGCACGCCTCGTGCTTCTGTACTACCATTACAATCGCCGGAATCCATTGAAAGGCCAACTCCTGCTACACCCCTTTTGGAAGCCTCGTTGCCTTCACATTTTCTATCATCGGAACAACCTATTACTGAGACAAGATCCATTGTAGAGAAAAAGGTTTCCACTTTGGAAGGTATGTTTTACTTGTTACTTACTTTCATGCATCTGTTGACTTCCGTTGAAGGACATAGACATGGTTGGATTCTTCCCACATGGGCTACAAACATACTCAAATGCTCTATTGCCTACCTCATAGCCTCTTTATTCACATTTGTCCCTGCCCTTGCGTCTATATTATCGACTCAGTCGGAGACTGATGCCCATGGGCGAGTTACTGCGGTACCTGCGTATTCCGCACATATGGTAGCAACTATCGTTGTATACGTGAGTAGGCGATGGCGCGTGATTACGTGCTGAATCCTAAAATCCGCCTAGTTCAACCCGGCCAAAACATTGGGCAACATGTTTCTGTCCACCAGATATTGCTTCGTGCTCGCCGTGCTTTCCACGGTAGTGTCCCTCTTAGCGACCCTGACGATTCGGGCATTCGATCACTACTCACCTTCACATGGAGAAAGATGGGATTTTATCAGTGAAATGGGCGATTGGATCGTTTGTATAATTTGGATTGGTGGGACTATGGGTGTGCTAGCTTGGTCCAAGTTGTGGGTCGGTAACCCTAGTTTCAATTCAGGTAGAGTAAATGTCTCTTCAACAGCTGTACATCGAAGCTGATTGGCCGATAAGGCTGCTCAATGGCCGCAATGATTCTGTACAATGTTGTTATAAAAGAGGGTGCAGTGCCAAAATTAATCGAAATTTTGCTTATCGTTTTCACGGGAGGTTTGTGCTACGTTAATCAACCGAGCTTCTCACTGACTTGATATGCCTCTAGTTTGCATCACAAACCTTGTATGCATCACTGTCGCCCCAGTGTCGGCAACTTCAAACCTTCAAAAATCAATATCCAAATCGCTCAATTCTTTCTCCAGACTCCTCGACCTCCTCACATCCACGTTCCTCCTCGAGAAAAGCACAGTCAAGGAGAAGGGACTTACTCTCAAAGATGCAGTTAGAGACCATTCTGCCGCTTTCAAAACACTTCAAAAGGATCTCTCAGAGGCTAAACACGAGCGAGCCCTTGATGGGAGGATCAGAGGCAGGAAATTGCAACTCTACGATGCAGCGATCGTCAGCCTTGGTCGATTGGCCCAACATTTGAGTAGCTTGCGGAGTAGCACCAGACTTCAAGAAAGTCTGGTCCGCGCCAGTCGAGAAGGGCGGATCAGTTTGGAGGTCGGTGCAGAGCGTGGCCATGCTAAAATATCTATTTCTGAAGTGGGTACCATTGACGATGAGAGAGGGCAAGGGTTATCTGAGGACATGGACATTGCTACAAGCGTGCGCCTTTTCTTGAAATTTAGAGAGATTGCCGGGGCACAGATGGATGATTTGAACGTAAGTAACAATTGTTTCGATGATGTAACTTGCCGTAACTTCAAACAGACTCGGTGCGACCAAGCTCTGGAGGCTGTACAGGCTCTTTCCCAAGCTCGTCAGATGCCCTATATCAATCTTCCTTTGATCCGCTCCAAGCTCGCCATTTCCCTCAAGGAATTCACTCTTTCATCAAGCAGAGCCATCAAAAGGGTCTACGCGGGACCCAGGCGGGAGAAGGGTGTCTATTTCAAAGCTGATTCAAGCTCTAGCCACGATGGAGAGAGCGGGAGTGATGAGGAGAGTGAAAAGAGTTACGGAGCCAGAAGCAAATGCAAGTTCGAGGCCACCGAAGACTTGCCCCTTGAAGATCAGCCCGACATTAACCACGGTCCTAATGAAACTGTCTTCTGGATCTACTTGTGAGTGTTCAGTCAATTTTAAGATGGGAAGGCTGACGCACGCTCAAGTTTCCTGTTTACTTTTGAAGAATTTGCACGTGAGATGATATTTCTTCTGGATACAATGGAGGAGGTGCGTATCTGGCATTTTTGTTGTATCAGTTACCAATATTTTTAAAGATTGTTTCGACCGAGAAAGTTACTTTTTGGGAGCATCTCAAAACAGTTATAATGCCGAAAAGAGCAAGGAAGGAGAAGAAAAGCGAGTACCTCTATAAACAGCTTCGTGAGTCTTGTAGTCATTATATTTCAAGGTATTTTCCCAACCTCGCCACGCAGAAAACATCGTCCCAATCGACCCTTCTCAACTTCAGCCGCCATTGTACCCGAAAAACGGTCGTGGTTCCACTGGACCGGTCATCGTGCCTGATCTGAAGTCACTCAGTTTTATTGGAAGGATCAAGCAGATGTTCTGGGCATTGGGCGAAAGGTCTAAACAGCCTGACGCGCGTTATGCCATCAAAACTGGTCTCGGAGGCGGTAGGTTGGAAGAATAACCTTTGAATGTTCACAATTTTAATAGAGAATGCTTAGCTATGTTGGCTGCGCCAGCATTCACAGAAATCGGACGGCCGATATTTCTGAGATTCAGAGGGGAGTGGGCGCTGATCGCGTACTTTGCTACCATGAGCCAAACCATCGGGCAAACCAATTTCTTGTGAGTTGCCGTGTTACAAACCGTTCGCTTGACATGTAGGTTGCCCCGCTTACAACAATTTAGATCAATGATGAGAATATTGGGAACTTTGTACGTCGAAAGTAATGCCTATGATTAGCGGATGCTGACTTTATCATACTGCAGAATCGGGGCGGGAGCTGCTGTTCTTTTCACCAAATTGTGGGTCAACATTTAAACTGCGAAGGATTGTCCCTTATCTTCTGCCCAGGTTTCCAGACGACAACGTTGCTCTTCCTATTCTAGGGTTCTTCTTCTCCATCCCTTGTTTCTATATTATAACTCAAATGCCAGATTATATGAATGCAGGGCGGTTTATCCTCCTTACATATGTAAGCGCAATCTTTTATCACGGGACAAATGCTGAGTCGGCTTAGAATCTCACATGCTTGTATACTTACAATACCAGAACGAGAGGAGACGTCACTGTTGAATTAATTGCCTATCGCCGATCAACAAGTGTCATCGTGGGCGTTCTCTGGGCTGCAATTGTTTCCAGGTACTGGTGGCCATTCACCGCCAGGAGGGAGCTGCGTATGGGTCTGAGTGAGTAAGTCAGACGTCGCCTTGCCCTTTCAGTTGCATTTTGATCAACATTGTTTACTAGCTTCTGCCTTGACCTGTCCTATTTATATTCAAAACTTCTCACAACTTATAGTAATAGTGTCGACCACAATGGCCTAGGCGCCGTAGGAACAGATACTGAAGAAGGAGAGTTGGAACCTTTACTGCCGCCAGATGCTATCGGGTATCCTCATCTCGACCACGGAGTAAGACAATTTATGGCCATGTAAGTCTGCGCGAACGGCTATTTTGTCCGTAGTCTCTTAATTTACTCGTGTCATTAGGGAATTGCATCTTCAAAGTCAGCTGGACAGTATGAAAAACTTGCTGGCCCACACAAAAAACGAACCACGCCTAAAAGGACCATTTGCATATGGATTCTATAAAGAGGTCCTACTTAGTTGCGAGCGAATGCTCGATAGGCTTCACAGTATGCGCTGTGTTACGACTAGAGATGAGTGGTAAATTTACTGCCCAATTTGCGGCCCAGTGCCAGTGGTGTTGACGGAAACTTGCCAGGGATAACAGTATCCGGGATACATTTGTTATACCAGTCAACAAGGAACGCCGAGAGATGGCTGGGAACGTCATTCTATATGTGAGTAGGCTTGCAATCAATGGCTCATGGCTTAACGTTTACACGTTGTTATTGTAGTTCTACACTTTGTCCGCCGGATTCCGGCTGCGAACGCCCGTGCCCCCATACCTTCCTCCAGCTGAGGAGGCTCGTCAGCGCCTCGTTGACGCCATTCGTTCCCTCGATGTCGTTCGACGCAGAAGCGTTCGTGGCGGTGGAAGACATCTCTTGTTCTTTGCATATACATTGGCCATGCAGGTGGGTCATCATTACTCAAAACTTTGACTAATGGGTTTCATCAATAGGAGGTGATAGCTGAGCTGGAATATCTGGGAGCGATGATGCAGGAAGCTTTCGGTGTGATATCCGTCAGTTCGGCTGACGATTTTGAGGACTTATTTGAGGAGCCAATAAAGGAATCCGTCAAAGTGGGGGAAAACCTGAAGAGGCTGTAGAGGCTGTAGATATAGTATGCACCGCCATCTGGTCAAGGATGGTGGAAGATGGAATGATGATCTGAAAGGGAGAGTATTTGCATAGACGCCACCTGGTAATTGTGTAACTAGCTACGTATCAAACTATGCGCGTCATAAGAAGCAAGGCACGACGCGACCGATTTCCCTTGTTATCCGATAGGATATCTCTTATACAAATTCAGGCACGCAGCAGGAGGGCCGAAGGAGAAAGCTGAGCTACAAATGACAATCACGTGTCAGGGGCCACAGCAACTCTTAGTATTTGGACCTTCGTTATACAACTCTTTCTCAAACTTTGAAACTGGAGAATAGCTCAGGAAACGATGTCTTCGTCCCCAGAGCCCACAGCACTCACGGACCCCGCCTCCTACCTATGTCTCTTTAAATTCAACCGCCGACTGCCCCGCTGTCCTCGAACGAACCTCCCAGTTACTTTTTCTGACATTGGAGATTCAACGGGTATACCGCTTTTGTACCTTTTGCCAAGCGGATGCTCCAGGTGGATAGGAGCTTCTTTGGGTGAGCTCTATGCTCCCTGTAGACCGTACCGTGTGGGAATGTGGCTCACAAATACAAGACCCTCTGGCTGCGAAGTTTGGAGTGAGGATGATTGTCATTGATCGGCCAGGATGTGGGGGTACGGGGCAGGTCCCCCTCGAAGAGCGAATCGAAAGAAGCTGTGGTGCGGTTTAATGATCTAGTTTTCTCACAATTGATGGACTTCACCACTGACAAAGTCTCGGTTAGAAATGGCAGTTTCGGTTCTTGAGTCTCTGATGATCAAGCCGGCTCATATCCTTGTTAGCTCTGCAGGTATTTAGCAAGTCTCCGCTCTCCATGCTGAATTGATATGAAAATGTTGCTGATTGTATGTGGTCAGCTACGCACTTCATCTTTTGATTCACCATCCCTCAGCATTTAAAACATCGCTCAACCCACCCCCACGGTTGTATCTTATTGCCCCTTGGGTACCCTTGCTGCCAATAGATCATCCTGAGAGCTGGCCTTTCAAGTGGGATTGGATACCCACGCCATTCATTGCCACTCAGCATATCACTGTATGTATTTTCACTTCCTCAATAGCAATCTAGCTGAGTATGACTTTGCCAGACACCACACCTATTGAAAGCCGCCGAGCAAGCTCAAAAAGCGTATGACAGAGGTCTCAAAGCAATCGGCGCAAGCAGGTCATTTGTTATGAAGATGTACAAATCCTTCACCGAAGTTTCTTCATCGGCCTCCTATCCTTCCGCTGAGGCCACAGCTGCACCATCGATGTCTTCTTCCACTCCATATGAACAAACAAATATCAAGCCTGGAATGAAGGGAGATGTTCAACAAAGCCTGAACAACATTATGGGGGTGGGCATGGGCGAGGGTACAGAAGTGCAGGTGCCGCAATCCGAAGGAGAAGGGGGTAAGAAGGAACGGTACTGGGGGCCTACTCCGTGTTGTGTGACTTGCGTAAGTGCAACGTTCCCCACAGAGATGTAGAATTGGCTAAAACGGCATAACAGCTGGTGTCAGGCTATATGCAAGCTGAGAATGGTCAGGGTATCGGTCAAGGTATCATAACCGCTCATCACTCTGTAAGCCAATAGCTAACGCTGCCGGGGATAGATCATCTCTTGTGTCTCAATCGTGGACCTCGTGACACGGGAGGAGAGTGGCTTCAAACGGCACTATCTGATCTGGCAGCGACAATCCAGTTTGCTCAAGAAGCCCTAGTTCCAGAAACGGCTGCAGAGAAGCTAGCAAGGAATAGCTTGCAGACTGGCCAGGCCAACGAGGCGGACGAAACCGGAACAACGGGACATGTGAACGCCGTCGAATATCCCTTGGAGATACATGTCTGGTGGGGTTGGATGGATGACATGGTCGTCAGGAAAGGACAATGTGAGTCCGGCCGGATATCGTTCCCACATACCATTCTGAGGCCAGTGGATAGTATATTTCAACCAGCTCGTCGGGGAATATTCTGGTGTCATTGACTTGTTGGTTCATGACGTACCTGATGGGGACCACTCTGACTTGTAAGCTACCCATAAGTAGGGTGGACCGTCTAGTTGACTGAAGCGGTGCAGGATGTCGAGACCAGAAGGAATACATCAATGCTTCGAGCTCATTCGATCACAAAATGATACCACGATGCCGAGTCGGCAGCTGTAACGAGACGACTATTCACGGATATGATTAGGAGGTTATGAACAAGACTTGTAGCATTTGTCAAAGATGTTCTATCCAATATTGTCAATCTTATTCAACAGTGTGCAAGTACAGTTTAATCATTCTTGAAAGGCAATGGCGCCCTATTATATAAACATCTGGAGTTCATGTTTAATCGTTGAGTTTTCTAACCAGTCATTAGATCTGGATTGATGCTTTTCCGTTAGTCTGGATGCTGCGATTAACCTATGCCTACTTACGAGTCCTCAAGGTGATCGTCAAAGTCCCTTAGCTCTCTGTGGATTTTTTTCTCCCTGATGACCTTCAACAAGCTTGCTGGTAATGATTGTGAAGAAACGGAGAAAGGTTCCGGAAGAAGGGCCGGCGATGTTGTAGGGACAGCATGCAAAAGATACGGAGAGGCCTCAGTAGGAAGATAAGGCTGTGGTTGTTTAGATCCAACATTCTTTTCAAGTCTGGTTGGTAGGACTTACGATATAGGCCGGTTGTCCAGCCGCCAATTTACCATTGTCGATCTTCGACGAAGGGGTACAATAAGCTCAAACATACATTCAGGATCCATAAAGACCTATACTCACAGCCAAAGCGAAAGCTCCTTCAAAACTTTCTCTTAAGATCTTCCACACCCTTTCCACGGCTCTGGGAAGCCCATTGCCTTCATCCCTCGCAACATACACACCAACAATTCTCTTACGATTTATTTCAGCGTACTTTCCAACGATTGACAATCCTGCTTCCATCATGGGTGACAAGCTTGTGTAATGGTGCAGAATGGGTACGGCATCGTCGACTACTTGCTTCGAATCTTGAGGTGAGGAGGAGGAGAGCAAGACGCCGATAACAGTGGAAGAAGGCTGGGCGGCGGCGTGGAGAATGGGCAAGGAATAGGCGGTAGGGGTTATAGAATAAGAATATGAAGGCATTCTTGCAGGAGTGTTGCGTGGATGCAGTATATAATAATGAACGGAGTTGGTGGATGACAATATCGAGAGTCACGGCGGGAATTAATGTCCAAGTGTCCCGATCTATGTGGGTATCCTCACATAATTATGATGATCTTTTCGAACGAGCAAGAAATCATTGGCAAGAGATGCAGAGTGTCCCGTTGCCTCTATCACTTCTCTATCACAACGAGCAGCCACAGCATCCCATACTCCTTTTACACACACATCTAATCTCTTACATACCAGTATTCTTGGAATCTCAACCTTTCTTCTCACATGTCGGTCATTCGCCCGTTCGATCCCACAGATATCTTACGTTTCAACAACATCAATGCCGACCCATGGACTGCGACAGTGGGTTTCCCATACTTGAGTAACATGGATATCCTGACGCTCTTAGTGAAGTATCATAATGGCTACTATGCCAGCTATACAGCGCAATGGCCTGACTGGTGTGTCGCCGTCGAGGGCGCTTATGATCCAACACTGAAAGCCTACAGTAAGCATGGGGGCTTCATCGCTGGGGTCATCATTTAAGCTTTCTCCAGTGATCTCCAAACATGAGCCTCCAGCCCCCGATCCTCAGCATCATGGTCATCTAACAGCTCTTTCAATTGCTCCATCGCACCGATCACTCGGACTCGCCCGTGTTCTCATGGATGTTCTCGAAAGTTTAAGCGGACCAGGAAAGACAGCGGTGGAATGTGACGATGATCATGAAGGTCATGCTCACGAACACCAAGTGGTCCCTACCGGGGCAGCAGGCGATTCCGTGGATGCCTGGTTTGTAGACCTCTTTGTGAGGTGCAATAACGGCAGGGCAATAAGCATGTACGAAAAAATGGGGTACAGTGTGTACAGAAGGGTAGTTGAGTGAGTCCCTCTTTTGTTTCCTCCTTCTGGTCATAGTGCTAACAGCGTTCTTCTAGCTATTATAATGGCATGGAGGGTGTTGGCTCTTCGAGAGATGAATTGGATGGTTTTGGTATGGACGAATCTCTTGCTTTTGGCATCTAGGATGAATATCAAGCTGATTATTACGCTTAGACATGAGAAAATCAATGCCTAAGGATACGGTATGGTTTCAAGGTAGATGTTGAGAGCCAAACTGACTCTTTATTAGGCCAAGCGATACGTTAGACCAAACGGCCGCGACATTCTCGTCTCACCCGATCAAGTCTGGGCGTAATTCCTGTCTCATGATGCATAGCGGCGTATACAAAATTGCACTTACCAACTCATCTTTCTCATTAATTATTCAATCGTCATCTTTGTCAATCATTCCTATGTACTATCGCAATGATTTGTTTGCCATCCGCCATACAAGTACAGTATATACCAATTTCTCTCCCCTAGTCTGTTTGCAGTATTATCGGTTCCAACTTTCTGGAGGGAAGATAATGGTGAGGTCAAAGAACTAGGGATACAAGGTGAAAGACGCATCTCTTCAGGGGAAGGGAGGATGAGGATTGGGTATGAGAGCGATTTAGGAATAAGACGCGAAATTCAAGGCTCCAACTGGTTGAAAGTTAATGACTCATGAGTGTTAATTACCCCCAAACGAATTACCTCGGAAAGCGGCTAATAAATACCATCAGTACACTTGTACGAACATTGCTACTATATTTGTGATACTCTTCTATATAGGATCCGAAAGCTGGCCGATAACACATCCATACTTTGTTTATCAATATTGAATAGACATTGAAAATCGAAGCAGACGGATAGATCCATGCTCATTGCTCATGCAAACGGTCTTTATAATAAATACTTAGAGATCCTATATCTTGAACTCGTATCACTATGGCTGGGACCGACAAACAACTACTTCCGTAGGAGATCTTGGATCAGGTTAAAGAAGTTATCGAAACAGACAATAAATAATATGCCCATCTGCTGGGACTAAGGACAAAAGTCCAGTATGTACAACCATCGAGAACGGAATTTAGGTGGTTGATTCCTTCAACTCCTATACGCTACACACAACCGCTTCAGTAAGCAAAGACCAAAGGCGATGATCAAAGCTCCATCTCCATCGCCATCCCCCATTCTTCACCTTCTCTCTTGTCTTCTTTAATGTCCCCCCAACCGTCCTCTTCTTCCTTCGCTCCTTCCTCTTCGTCCTCTTCAGCTACTCCAGCTCCACTTCGCACGGAGCTGCTAGGCACCTGAGTCCTCACGCCAAACATCCCACCGCCAACCATTCCTGTCTTCATATAAGTTGGCATGCCAAGGCTGCCTCGCCTTACTGACCCTATAGAACCAGGCATTGGGCTAAGCCCAGGCACAGTGAGCGAAGAAGAAAGAGAGGAAGAAAAGTTGAGGCCGGCCATGTCAGGAAGTGATCCGATGCTGTGAGGAGTGGCTGGGCCCGGAATAGAGGAAGAAATAGAGGTGGCTGGACGAGGGGATGAAATGCCCATCGGACGAGCAGGGCGGGCATAGGGGGAAGACGTAGGAGGAGAGCGGATGCCTAGGCCAGAGGGCATGGTTCGAGGAGAGGGATGAGCTCCACTAGAGCGAGGAATGTATGGTTCGGCGGCTCCCATGCTGCTAGTAGTCGAGTCGCTTGCAGCCGCCGGAGACGACTTCCGTTCCGCCTTCTCGGCCAATGTGCCAAGAGCAGTGGTCTCCCGCAAGGAAGATGGGGTGAGGGGAGCAGCAGTAGAAATGGAAGGAGACCGGCCCAATGACACTTCTCGCGCGGCGCGAGATGTGGCTCTCTTGGGCAATGAGTCGTTGGAACCGCCGGGAGAAAGAATCGCAGGCCACAATGATTTGTCCGAAGGAAGGGATCTACCTCCTTGAGATGTAGGGTCCAGGTGGGCAAGAATAGCAGCAGCCTGGTGAAGCTCTGTCAGCACGATAAGTTCACTTGGATAAGGACGAACTCACTTCAAGCATCTGCACTTGCTGATGTTTACTCATGCTCAGCGCGGTTGGTTCCTTCCAGTGTGGGCTGTGTTCCCATCTATGTTTCACCAGGCAACTGGGATGTCTGTATTCCTTGTTACACGTCTCACACTTGAATACCATTCCTTTTCTTCTACCTTTTACACCACCACTTCCTGTACCCAACGCGAGCTTCTCCCACTCCGGGAGAGCACCATCATCCCCTGGTTCAATTTCATCCTCGTCCATGTCAATATCGTCGGCACTCCCACTTCTGGCGCGAGAATCCTCGTCGTCATCGTCGTCACCAAACTCCATGTCCAATTCGATGTCATCTTCGGGAGGGGTGGGGGCCTTGAGTTGGCCCTTGGTGGGTAAAGAGCCGGGAAGAGCAGACGCTGAGCGCGTCGGCAAAGGTGCGGCTGTTGGAGCTGGGCGAGAGAGGGAGGGTCGACGGTCGGTTTTGGCGAAATCGAATAACTGAGGGGCGGGCGAAGTACCCAATGTGGATCGACGAGTCATACCAGCCGGTCCGGCCGATGATGTTGTACGATTGCTACGCAAATGTTGGTTTAGCATACTCGCTTCGAAAGGGATAAAGGACCGACTTACCTATCCTTCCCGACGCCACTCATACCGGACCCACTTTCACCAGTGCCAGTGAGTCCCAGCTTGCCCCTACCGAGGACTCCGGTAGTGCTGCTACTCATCCTCCTCGCTTTGGGCGCATTCTCCTTACCAGCCTTTTCTTGAGTAACTTGGGGCCTAGTGGCTGAAAGATAGGAAGGATGTGAGGGAACGCTCGAGGGTACTGTTTGAGGGGCGGTTTGTGAATGAACAGGGAGAGGTCGAGGTACGTGGACAGGCGTGCCATTCGACAACGAGAGGAGGTCTAAAAGAAATGAGCCTCCCAAAACGGAAAAGCGAGGAATGATATTTACCAAAGGCATGAGCATGCATATCGCCGTCGTCTCCGTGCTCACACGGCGGCAAGAAGCTAGGATGAATGAGATCGGTATTGCCTTGTTGTTTGAGCGCGGGTGAGTCCGTCTTGGGTGAGAATATGCCGGGGAGGTTTGTTGGCTGTAAAGTTTATGCCAAATGCCGATCGAGGAAAAAAAGGAAAAAGTTGATCAAGACGAGATCCCAATTGCGCGTTGAAAAAAAACAGTCGTGATGAAAGGATGCAGTGTGCGACACCAGTGCGAAATCAGATAGTAAGTGACGGTCCACGTTGTTGACAGCATGTGTGAGGATGGGAGGAATAGCAGCAAGAAAAGGGTGTCAGCAGTGTATCCATATATCTTTTAGTGTGCTGGAAACGCCGCTGGGCGGATAATACGGCCCGGATGACCGAGATGAAGAGAACTTTTTCTTTCTTTTTACAGGATGGAGAGAAAGGATGGGGAAGGGTACTGACCTCGGTAAGGGGTGTTTGCTGGGACTGGGGCGAGCGCCATTGCTCAAAGTCGCCTGGGGGTGGGTTGGGCATCGCTGGGATAAGTCAGCACAGCGACCATATAACACCCACACGCGCGGCTATGGGAGGACGAGGAGAGGAACAGCTCACTGATGGGGAAGCTGGGGGACAGCGGAGACTGAGAGTCCAAAAACCAATGGGGAGAAAAGATAAAAGACGAGTTGTGTTCGCTGTTCGGCTTCTTCCCCAGCGTGCTCAGGGAAAATTCAGAATTAGAAATATTTTAGAAATATTTAGGAATGCGATGAATAAAAATGAACTATTACAAACCTTGTCTGGCCTTCATTACATCTGTTTCTAATCCATAACAAAACTGAACCTTCCATCGCACCAATTTTTATCCGTACATCCAAGACACAGCATGTCGCCGACCGTCAAAAAGCTTCCACCCCCTGCACCCCCCAAGCAACGTTCATCCGCCCACCCCTCGGCTTTGATTCACCCATCCCATAAAGCACCGACTGTCCCTCTCAAGCCTCTACAAGGAGTGAGCAAGACTCGCGGGGATGCGGGCAAGGCCGGTCATGGAAGGGAGTGTATCTTCGTCACGCGCAAAACGGCGCTTGGTGCTTTAATGGGCAGATGTAGAAGCTTGGTTGTTGATGAAGGGCGAGTAAGCTTTTGTTGGGGAAATAGTCCATACTGATTGCTTGCAAACAGATATACCTCCCTTACTCTTTACGCCCTGGGTCCGGCGATCTCTCATGCCCTCTTGCTTCTCCATGCACTTTTAGATCTATTGCCGTACCCAAAGGGAGAGAAGGGAATGTGGTACGAAATTCGAACGGGCAGCGTAGAATGCGTTGACGAGGTAGACAAAATGGGAAACAACCAAACAGGCGAGAATAATGCAGGAGAGGAAGAGGATGCCTGGTTGAAAGATGTTGGCTCTGTAGAAGCCAGTGCGCCGGAGCGAACGACTAGAATCAAGGTATCTACACTGTTAGCAGGTTGTACTGCTCTATGCTAATCTCGACCAGTCTTCGATAGAGATCACCATCCACATTGCTCCTCGACCAGCCTCAAAGAGCTTGTCTACGAGCAGGGAGAAGAAGAAGAAGAACAGACCGAGCAAGAAGACTCGAATGGCAAGGTGGAATAGATTAAAAGAAGAGGAAAGGATGAGAGAAGAGGAAGAGGAAGAAGAAGTGGAAGAAGAGGAAGGCGACGAGGAGGCCACCATGAATGCATGAACAGGCTGCTCCTATTTGAGATAGAGGACAGAAAAGGGCTTTCTTTTGTTAGGGGTATGTTGGGTCATCTGTGTTATAATTGTAATCGATCCTCTTGTATTTGCACAATGATAATGACATGTATGGCCGCCAAATAGTAGCCATATACAGTGGTGATGTACCTCCAAATGAAATGATTTCCGAATCATCTTACGTAATTGATTTGAGATGGGAACAATTCATCATCGCTGAGATACGGACTTGCGTCCGAGCTGGTCCGCCGGTGAGCCAAAGGGCAGCTGGCAGACGAGCTCAGAGGAGAAACCGGAGAGAGAGCCAGAGACAGAAGGGCCGCCAACGACGTCGTATTTCCCATGCATATCATTATTTCCTGCAGCCCGCCTACCATCCCAGAGAGGCTGTCAGTATTCAAGTCACCCGAAAAGTTGCCTGCGTCACAGTCTCTACATACAAACATTCAGGCAACACCCTTAAAAAAGGGATCGGAACCTCCACCCCAGTTCAGACGTTTGTCCCCCGCTTTGCCCCGCTGATTGAGGTAGCGCAAAAACGATAGCAAAAGGAGTAGGTGACCATCTGAGACGCTGAGATAGTAATCTGAGACTAGACCGGCACATAATAGAAGCATAGTACTAGGACATCTCCGGTGCTGGGCCATTCAGGTTTGAGACGGTGAGTACATGTACTCCGTACATTATCGACGACGGAGAGCAAACCCCCAGAACGAGACACAGCCATGTTGACCTAGCACTACTTCTACAGCATTTATCCAGACATCTTTGGATAGATACAAGGGGCGAGACTTATTTGGACGGCGACATCAGCGTCAGCAACCTTTTTTCCTTTTTTTTTTTGGATATTCAAGAGTCTACCGTCGCTGGGCGTCACAATACTGTAGAACCGTGTTGTGATCACACGTCGAGGTTCCCTCGTCTAATAGTCACCTCGTGATCCATCACCGGCACCACTGCTAATAAACGGACAAAGATCCAACCATCTCCCTTTCCATTATCGACTCAAACACAGCGGGAAGTACTACATCGGATCGTATTCGTCTGTCACAGGTGAAATCAAGCAAAGGTATCCTGCGAGTGCGGACTCGGGACAGTTTCGTACTTGTGGCGAGGTAGAAGAGTCAGTATCAGGAGACTGCAATCCATCAGCATTGACTTTACCAAAAAGTTGCCGACCTCGCCCCAGCCACCGCGATCGCCTTACTTGCGGCCGAGTTCAGTCATCAAGTGCCAACCATGCCACCTAAAGACCGGCCAAACCACATCGCCCTTCCTACCGGCTCTTCGACTCCACCAGGAACCATTTCTACGAATCCTAGTTCCCCTCGTACCCCGCCAGCTGCCACCACTAACAATCCTATTGGGCCTCAAGCTACGTCCCCGACGTCTCGACATTCGTTTTTGGGATTTATGCGCACAAGAGGTCGTTCATCTACTTTAGGGCAACAGCCATCGACATCAGCTAACTTTAGCAGCCCGATTCAAAGTCAATTTCAAAGAGCAGCCACCCCTGAACGAGCGGGGAATTCAAGGGCCAACGCTAAAGACCAGAGTATCTCAGGGAGGGCGGGTGGCGGTAATGGTGGCAACGGGGTAGCCACGGGAAGCAGTGCAACGAACACTGGAGCAACTGTGACGAGAACTGTCAGCACGCCGTTGAGCGGATCGAGTGAGTCAGCTTTGAACCGCTTTCCTTGGTGGGTGGCGGTCCGTGCGGTATGACTCCTTCCTTCCTGTCATCTTGGGCCGGCGACGTGTGTTACCATTAGCTGGATAATCTTTCTTTGCTTTTCCACATTCTTTCTTGGCCTTTCAGTCGTTTATGATTCTCTTCCATTCTTGAGCGAGACACTGACAATGCCTGTAGCCATTCCTCCCGCGCCTACTACCTCCTCGGCATTAGCTCCTGATGCTTCTCTCAATACCGCCCCGACACCTCCTGGCAACCCTTCTAACCCGCTCAAAACCTATCGCATACGCCTGGTCCCCCATCTGGAATCCAATCGCTCTCTTCCGTTTGAGCCTGTCATCCGCGAGATGGCACCCATCTCTGTCACCCCCTTCCCTGGAACGACTCCTTCCGATTCTGCCATGCGGATCGCCGATCCCGGTACTCTCTCCAGCGCTGGGGGAGGACGAACGACTGTTGGTGGGAAGCCTGTGGCGCTTGTCCTCAAAATTGGTAGATTCACAGACAAGTCGGATAGATTGCCTGTCCCAACCAACTCGGGGCCTTTGGGCACAGGTGGGAGTGGAAGTGGGAATGTAAATGGGGACGGGACATTAGGTCCTGATGGACCTAGGACAGGACCAGCAACGCTTTCTGTAGCTGGCGGTGGGGGTGAAGTGACAAGCGGCAAAGCTGCATTCAGGAGTAAAGTCGTTAGCAGGAGTCATGCAGAGATCTGGTGCGAAGAAGGCGGCAAGGTACGTCTTTTGATAAAGGACGCAGCTGGATTGAACATTGACATTGAATAGTTCTACATCCGAGATACTAAAAGCAGCTCGGGAACGTTCCTCAATCACATCAGGTTATCTAGCCCGAACACGGAATCAAGACCCATGATGCTCAAGGTAAGCCTAATCTGCCACTTCAGGCAACAACATGGGCTTGACAATCAATTATCAGGACGGAGATATTCTCCAGCTTGGAGTCGATTATCAAGGTGGCACCGAAGATATGTTCAAATGTATCAAGATGAGAGTAGAAGTTGGACGTGAATGGCAGCGAGGCGCCAACGAATTCAAGTTAGTCACGTGTCCACTTGACAATGGCAATAGCTGACTGTGCCAAAGCACTAATGCCCTCAAGCAACTCAAAGCTCTTGGTGGAGACATTTCTGCTCCTGACAGTAAAGGTAAAGATACGCCCAGTAAGAAGGCGAAAGCAAGCGTGACAGATTGTTGTATCTGTTTGTTTTCTGTGACAGTTTGCCAGTCGCTTTTTATAGCGTGAGTTATGTGCCAATCGCGCGTTCAGCACTGACAAAAAGTCAAGACCGTGTTCACATGTCTTTCATTACAAATGCATTCGACCGCTACTCTTGCAACACTATCCTGGTTTTTCTTGCCCTCTTTGTGTAAGGCGGTCTTCTGAATGAGTGATTCCACGTTCTTCGCTAATGATTGACATACAGCGAACTTTTGCCAATTTGGAAGAAGACGTTGAGACCGAAGATGCTTGGGAAATTGCATCTCGCAGAGCAAGCGTCATTTCTCGACGACCTTCCAACCATTCCATTCTGCCTGCCGGATCATCTACGCCTGCTGCCGCCGCGGCAATTGAAAGTAATGGCAACGGCGATGTTGGCACAGCTATGGTTGTGGGGAGCAATGAGCTTGCTTCTGCTGGTGAACTTTTACCTCCACCCCGCGCAGCAGGTGAACCAGAAGGTCTGCAAGCAGGCATGCCATTAGCCAGGCAGGCTACAGCTGTCGCTCAAGTGGATCCCATAACAGCTGGACCCGACCTTACGTCTGATACCATCACCACAGTGCCTGAAGAAGGTGAAGGTTTTGTTGCTCCATCGGCCTCGACCATTCCCCGCCCGATTGTGCAGCCCGCTTCTTACGATCCATCTGGCAATACTACCTTTTCTGAGGCTGCCACACCTATGAATGATACCTTTTTGAGCACGTTGGCCCTTGCGCCAGGGATGATTCAACGGCTAGAGCTCGCCGATGAAATGAGCCAGGCGGGTACCGGTAGTCTGAGTGGGATGACTGGAAGTCATGGGGAAAGTCATGGGGAAAGTCATGGGGAAAGTCATGGGGAAAGTCATGGGGAAAGTCATGGGGAAAGTAATGGGGGGAGTAATGTGGGAAGCAGGAATGAGAGTCGAAGACAGAGTAGGGAGATTGAGAGGAACGGCGACATGTACACTTGATAATATTAGAGTTGTTCAGCTTCCTAAGACACGTTAAGTAGGTAAGGTACCTTATGGATTGTAATCGTCTTGACCCTTAGTTGGGTATGTAAAAATGCAAGTCTGCGAGATACCATTCAAACGTCCACTATGGTAATCACTACTACACTTGGGGTGTCATTAAAATTAAGCCTTGCCAGCCTCCTTCATAGCCTTCAACATCAAGTCACCGATCTGTGCCGGACTCTTCGCGATGATCGCGCCCGCCTTCTCAAGCGCAGCGACCTTGTCACTGGCGGCGCCCTTACCACCACTGATGATGGCACCAGCGTGACCCATTCGCCTACCAGGAGGAGCTGTCCTACCAGCGATGAAGGCGACAACAGGCTTGGGGTTGGCAGAAGTCTTGTTGTGTTGCTCGAGGTAGGCAGCGGCCTCCTCCTCCATGGAACCACCAATTTCGCCGATGAGGACGATACCTTCCGTACGGGGGTCGGCAAGGAGAACCTTGACAACGTCGATGTGCTGGGTACCGGGGAAGGGGTCACCACCAATACCAACGGTGAGGGATTGACCAAGACCAGCGAGAGTGGTCTGGTTAACGGCCTCGTAAGTCAAGCTGCAGTTGGGGGTCAATTTTTGGGGCGAGGCCTTGGACAAGCTGATGTCTACTTACGTTCCGGACCTAGAAACGACACCAATTTTACCCTGGCGGAAGATATGGCCGGGCATAATACCCATCTTACAGCCTTCGCTGATAATCCCGGGACAGTTACCACCAATCATCCTGCTCTTGCTCTGGCTCTTCAAAGCGTTCATAACCTTGATCTGGTCTCGCTGAGGGATACCTTCGGTGATGGTGACGATGAGCTTAATTTCGTTCTCGATGGCTTCAATGATGGCATCGGCGGCGAAGGGAGGAGGAACGTAAATGACAGAGGCATCAGGCTGAGCTTCCCGAACAGCGTCACGAACGGTGCCGAAAACGGGAAGACCAAGATGAGTTTGCCCGGCTTTCTGTGAGATATTTTGAATTAGCGTAGGCAATGAATGTGACATGACAAGCTAGAGGATATCACTTACTTTGGGGTTGGTACCACCGATCATCCTTGTACCGTACTCGATAGCTTGTTGGGCGTGGAAGGTACCCTATGTAATCGGCAAGGTGTCAGCTGATCATGCACGAGTAGAATCAACGTATGATAAAAAACGACTTACGGTCTTACCGGTGAAACCCTGGACGAGGACCTTGGTGTCTTTGTCTATTGCAAAAGCCTTATCAGCTGTAGAACCAAGCCGAGAAGAATATGATGCTGGTAGGCAGGAATCACAAAACAAACAACGTAATGTTGCTAACGTCAACGAAGCAACACTTACTGATCAGGATGTTCTTGATAGTGTCCTCGTAAGAACGAGCGACGCTCGAAGTAGCGAAACCCCGAGGAGCCGCTATATAAGGGGTTGATCAGTGACATGGCCAAATGGATGGGCTTGCGGCAATGGCTAGGGCTTTTGCGGCAATGGCCCGCGAGGTGAACGTACCAGCCGAACGAGCGATAGTGGAGGTAGCGCGGAGAGAGCGGAACATGTCTGTGAGGTGTCAGTTTGTGGTGAGTATGGGGTGGAGAGGAAAATTGGTCTTACTATGGGATATTTTTCGGTCAGAATACAAGGATTGACTGGTGCGAAAACAAAATAAAGCCCCAAGCGACGGAGGTGGAAGCAGCAGCAGAGAGGGAATTCGGGGATGCCGCGCACCACCCGACGGAACTAAATCCCGAACAACGCCGCCGCACTGAGTTTCTTCGAGGGGGGCTCGCGACGCGTCGAGGTATACGCGTACAGGCGGACATGACGGATCCTCTTCTACTTTTCCAGTCATCAGAGCACCAACACGGATACGGACAGTGAGCATCTCCCCCCCTCCTCCCCAGCAGCCCCTTACCGTTTACAGATGTACGGCGACCTCGCCTTGCAGCTCGTCAACTCCTCACACCGCACAACACTCTCTTCCACACCGCAACTTCCTCTGCCCAAATACGCCCTCCCCCTCATCCTCTCCATCTGCCTCGAAACGCGTCAACTGGGCACCTCTATTGCATCTATAGCGGAGTCCCATGGCCAACTATCCCTGACACAAGATCGCGGTCTTGTTTGCAACCTCACTGTTCAGCATTTAGCGGCGCGGAGGAATAAGAGATGTATGCTGGCGTATTTGGCGACCAGGGTGGGTGGAATCAAGGAGAGATGGTGGGACGCTGGGGGAGGATTGGCATATCTGCTCAGCCCCGCTGCAAGTGCAAATGTCAATCCTGAGGCGGACGCTCCAGATTTACGCTCGGCTCTGAGTCCTCAAGAACTTGACTTTCTAAGGGGATATAACAGCCTTATGCTTGACTACAAGAGCGATTTCCTAGACGTACTCGACTTGACAGCAGGGATAGAGAAGCCGCCTGGGGAATTAATGGTCGATGTGAGAGTCGTGAGGGATGCTGGAGAGGTGTTCTTGGATAGCGGAGAAAGGGTTGATTTTAGAAAGGGTCAAAGATTCAGATTGGAAAGAGCGCAGGTGGAAAGGTTAATCATTCAAGGGTACCTTGAGGAGGTGTAGGTGCTGAGATACTTTGTACATGTATGTTGTCAGATAGGGTATATGCTATGTTTCTTCGATCTTCTAGCCCAGTGAACTGTGTCTCATTTGGGAATAGCATCACCGTTCAAAGAGTTCGCCCTTCGCCTAGGTTGCACTGACTTCAACAGGGCTTTGATCAGGTCACCTTTCTCTGCTCTCAGAACTTCTTCAGCGTCCTTCTTGTCCAGCCCTGTCTGCTGAGCCTAAGAACATGATCGCAGTCAGTTTCCAAATGTTTACGCGGACACAAGGAGACTTAAACTTACAATGAATTCGACGTCCTGGGCTTTTAAACCTTCAGCTTTACTCACATCCAAAGCTTCCATCGCTTTCGCAGCCTTCTGCCCTTCCTCTTTGGTATTTCTTCTTTCGTCAAGTTCAGTCACAGCATCCCTAAGGCTGTCTAATTTATGCCACATCTTTGGATCAGCTCAAAGATATAGTCTGATTATAGTCTTTCAATGCAGTAATTACTCGATACGTACCTCTGATATAAGAGCCGCCGTCAAGGAACTGCACCAGTTATGTTAATCTCGCTATCATCTCGAAGAAAAAAACGGACATACCTCCTGTATAACTTCACCCTGGCGTGGACGCACAGTCGATCCGCTGGCCATTTTATGAACTTGTTGTGAGTGGACGAGATTAAGACTGAATAACGAAAAATGACCGGCCGACTCCGTCTTTCAGTGACGAACGAAGAAAGGAAAGAACAGAAGAAACGTGACTTCATGGGTTTACGTAATATATTCCCTTAAGCTCGGCGGCCAGCCGTGGCGAGTACTAATGACGCAGCAGAAGAGCGTGTCTACGGGCAGGACGTTCGGCTTGCAGTGTTCGTTCGTTGTAGCCTGTCCCTGTTATATAGTTGCCCATCTTTTGCTTTCCTTTTCTTTTGGATCCACTCAAACCCCAAGAAGGAATTGAATTCATGTCGGTTCAATCTCCCCTCATCGCGGTCCCCCGCAAAACAACTACGGACGTGGACTGGGCAACTCCCATTCGGCACGTTATCGCAGCCTCGTACGGTGAAGATCCAAACAGTTATGCGGAAGAATGTGCAGTCCTACAACGGTGTAGGCAGGATGCTGTGAGAGGCGCCGGTAGTGATCAAACAGGTAAGATAACATATATCTTCTCGGACACAACATCGGCTGATTGTGAACCAGCAAGGGACCTTTTGTACAAGTATTTTGGGCAGTTGGAGTTACTCGAACTGAGGTTTGCAGAGATCAAAGTCTCCTTCCCATGGCAAGCATAATATTATACCATATACGGGCAAAACTTACCTATCCTGCAGGAATGATGCTTTCACCGATAAGTTGACTACTCAAACTTCACTCGCTTTTGAAAAGGCCTCCATCATCCACCTGATATCATCTATCCTCTCGTCCCTTGCCCAATCTGCCTCCCGTTCAGATCCTGAGGGTTTGAAGAGAGCCTATTATAATACCCGAGCTTCCGCCGGTATGCTCACCTACATCAACGAAAACTTTCTCCACGCCCCTTCAACCGATCTCAGTAGAGAAGTGGTCCATCTTTTGATAGGGATAATGATGGCTCAAGCTACCGAGATCTTCACGGAAAAGCTTGTTGAAGAAAAAAAATCAGCTTCCCTCATAGCCCGGTCAGCCAATCAAACAGCATCTATGTACACATCCGTCGTGGATGAGATGAAGGAGTTCCAGGGTAAAGGCGTCTTTGATCGCAACTGGCTATATGTGCTCCAGATCAAGGCCAAGCTGTTTGGAAGCCTGACCCAATATTACAAGGCAACCTCAGATAGTGCTGCGGGCAAACATGGCATGGCATTGATTAGGCTCAAGATAGCCAATTCCCTCATTCAAGACGCCCAAAAACAGGCTTCATCTTTCATTTATACTTTCGTGGCAGCGTCAACACCCAGCTTGCCTCATGATGCTGCCAATGCCTTGAACGAAATCGTCAAGGCTCATGCAACTGTCTGCGGTGAAGCCAAAGAGCAGGCCGTCAAGGATAACGATCTCATCTATCATGAAGTTCTCCCTTCTGAAGCTAGTCTTCCTGCCATAGAGAAATTGCCACCCGCGGCTCCCATTACTATTCAAGACGTGTACGGTAATCAAGAAGTTACGAAATTGATCGGACCAGACATCTTCCTTAGACTGGTCCCTCTCGCGGTGCATGAATCTGCAAGTGTCTATTCAGAGGAAAAGGCCAAGTTGGTGAGAGCCGAGGTTGATAAGGTCGAACTGGCAGAAGGGGAGATTCAAGCGGGGCTTGACCATCTCAATCTCCCCGAGGAGATCAATAGATGGCGCCAATTTTTGGAAGGAGATGAAAATGGTGATGATCCTCTCAGTCAGCAATTGAAGAGCTTGGTGGATAGTGTCGGAGATGTGAGACAGGTGGAAAATGATTTGGGTCGCCTGGTTGGTGAGAGAAGCGCATGTGAGCGGGAACTAAGGGAATTGAACGGGGCTCTGGATGCCGAAAGTCGGGAATGTGAACGCATGAGGGTAAGCGGGCAATCTTCTTCCTGAAACCACTGCTAATAGGCCCCGCAGGCTAAATATACGCCCAATTTTACGCAATCGCCGTCAGGTCCACAGACTGCCAATCTACGCTCCAATTTATCCGCCAATCTATCTGCTCTTTCGTCGGCATCTGCTTCAGACGCCCATCTACAATCACTCTGGCAATCCATCCAGCCCTCAATCTCTCTTCTATCCTCGGGCCTGGGCAACCTCGAGAGAGCCGCCAGGGATATTACGGAGGAAAAACCCCAGAAGGTAGACAAAACTGTCAGCCTACTTGACCTAGATGACGAAGAAGTGGATCGGAAGGCATTAGGGCAGGAAGAGAAAGACGCGTTGAGAAAAGCTGTGGATGACGGTCGAGAGAAATTAGATCGTCTGAGGAAGATTAGGGCAGAAAGGGATGAAGTTCTCAGAGATTTAAAAGAGAAGGTTCGTCAATCACTATATATGGCCATTGTGGCAACTAACAATGAAACAGATCCAGACGGATGACGTCTCAAACTTACTTCTTCTCAACCGCCGCTCTCAGAACGTCGAACCGCAACTCTTCGCATCTGAACTGGAGAAGTTCCGACCTTATCAAACTCGTCTGGCTGCCGCTGTATCTGCATCCAAATCGATCTTGCAAGAACTAGATATGCTCGTCGCCCAAGTGCATAGGGGCACGGGCTTCCGCGAAATTTTGAGAAAGGAGAAGGAACGCTTAAGGCTCATTCGCGACTGGGAAAAGCGGCTGATTGAAGCTGGTGAATCTTATGCTGAGATCAGGGCCGGATTGGGCAAAGGCTTGTCATATTATGACAGTCTGAGTGGAGTGATTGAAGATCTGAAGATGGAGGTTCAAAGATTCACAAACTCAAGGGAGCAGGAAAGGAGGAAGATGGTCAGCGACATCGAAACCCGCCAGCGGATAGGCGGCGCGTCTCCTTCAGCAGGTGGGGCCGTCGCTAATCGGGGCCTAGAGGAAAGGCTAGCGGCACTAAAAATGGACGCCCCACCTCAGCCACCTAGACCCGGCACATCACCGACCCCCAGTCTTCCACCGCCGCCTGGACACGGAAGTAGTAACGTGACATCCAGTTATCTGCCCCCACCGCCTCCACCGAAGCCAGAGTCGAATCCTTACGATTTCTCTGCGCTGGCTGGATTTGGAACATTTGCGACTCCTTCTGTTTCCAGCCCTCAGCAAGTACACTCATCGCAACCGCAACAAGCGTACAATCAGCAGAGCTACATCCCGCCTCAACAGAATCCTTATTATCCTCCACCCCCTAGTAGGCCTACGTACCCTTCGCCTCCGTTTGCACCTCAGCAGCCACCAGTGCAAAGTGGTCACTCACCCTATCCACCGCCTCCCGGGCGTGCTCCTCAACCGCAGCAGCCTCAATACCCTTCGTCTCAAAACCAACAACAAGGGCAGGGATATGGGTATCCCGGCTATGGGCAGCAGGGCGGTTATGGGGGCGGTTATGGACAATATCGTTGAAGAAAATGGGACTTTGTCGATTGGGCGGCATAGCAAGGGAGATTGGATAGTGAAAATGAAGCCAGGTTTGTTTTTGGATGAATCGTCTATAGTAAATCATTGTATGTCAATTATGCACATTTCGAGGTCCTGTTGATCTTCTTTACAAGATACTGGTGCATGCCCCTTGTCTTCTACCAAACCAATTCTGGTCCCTTGATCAACAAGTAATGGTACATGGTATTTTTATATAACATCACTAGGTGCATTGCGGACAATAATCCTGCTGCTCTAACCAAAAGTTACAATACTTGAATGCCTTGATACTTTGTTACTCTGGGGTTTGCTTCATGCCTATGTGAAGAACGCCCTGTAGAGAAAAAGAGAGAGATGAAGAGATTGAACGAAGACAGTCAAAGCATAATTGCTATCAACTAACCCTGTCTGCATACATGCCACTTACTGGGAAATGATAGCCATCCAAACTCAGCATCCTTTAGACTCAATATTATGCTATGGAGATGCGCAAAATGGACGAAAGGCGGCAGCCACAAAGAAAGGAGGTTCGTTATGTCAACTCTTACTCCCAAAGGACCAATTGTGTTACCCGTCATCAGTGGACGGCCAAATTGAGCTCAGCAATTTTCAATCTACAGCACTTATCTCCTGGCCAAAGGGAAGGAAGGGCGGTGGCATATCCGCCAAAATGAAGGAAGGACGTGGGGCCGATTTGGGATGAATGGAACACCATGGGATCCAAAAATGAGAAGAACGGGAGGCCTTTCAATCACCTTCTCTTCTGGAGCTACGCCAATGACCTCCCTAAAGTGCAGGGGCTCATCCCGGATTGGTGTGTGACCTTGGGATATAGCTTTGAAACGCCGATACCGAATTAAGTAAGGTTAGCAGATATCGTATTACAGGACAGAGAGGACCTGTTGGTATAAGAAGAGCATTCCCTTTGTTGTACCACCCAAGTATTCCTTCCCATTCCCGCTTTGACCTCAAATTCAGTTGATCTAGCACTTCCCAGAGAACTTATATTTGACCACATAAGATAGCCAGACAGACCATGGACAACGCCTGGATGACTAACGGGTTCGCGGGTATACCAGATCTCATTGAAGATCCTCCTCGTAGGTCTCCTTTTGTCTATCCTCTTGTAAGGTGAAATCCACTGACGGAGGAGCAGATGATTCTTTCTCTCTACTTTCTATTCCTCCCAATCAAGCTCAATCTCAACCTTACCACGGCCAATCTAACTTTCCTTATCAGCCTCATGTCTATCCGTACTCACTTCGCACTCAACGATCAACTTCCTCACTCTCCGGCTGGTCCACCGTCACGTCAGATACCAACACTGCGTCTGAATTCGATGATGATGCTTCCACCATGTCCACATTGCCCTCCAGCATTTCTCCACAAAGTCTTTTGAATGGATTCCAAAAGCATTCAAGCCAATGTTCACTTCAAAGAGTGTCCAGTTTATCAATCGACCCAAAATTGTTCGCATCCATAGAAAAGGATGAGAAAGCAGACGAAGAAATGCTAGAGACAGCCAAGCCAAGGGAGCTCACAAGAACAGAGGTTCCACCAGTAGTTTCAGAAAGTTCGAAGGAGAAAGTAGAGAACTGCAAGAAAAAAGTCAGCCATGCAAGGAAGGTATGTCTTTTCCTTGCTTCGGTCATGGCCAAGGGATTAAATCCATCAATAGCAAACTGCAGACCATATTCCTAGACCCCGAAATGCTTTCATCCTTTTCAGGAAACATGTTGTGGATGCAAAACTCATTCCTCCTTCGGTTGAGATGAGACACCAAAACGTTAGCATTATCACAGCCAAGATGTGGAGTGAGGTGGGCCTTTGATAAACATGTAATGAATGGGTAGGTGTGCTTACAAATATTAGGCTCCAGTTGAGCAGAAGGCCCACTTTAACGAGCTCGCTCGCATTGAGAAGGAAGAGCACATGAAGAAATATCCTGGCTATCGGTATCAGCCAGTCTATCGTCGAACTAACGTTGTCCGCCGACGAGTTCGGAAAGATGAGGCCGAAGAGGAAAAGTGCAAGAATGTCGCCGAGCTATTGATGAAGGGAAAAAGCGGGCAACAGTTGGAAGAGGAGATCAAGGAGAAGGTTGCAAACGATGATACAAAGGGTGCGAAGAAAAACAAGTGAGTGATCATTCTTGTCGCCTGTTTTTGACCGACTGACGCACTTAGGGCTTTATCCAGACGTGCGAATGGCGCTTGCGAGCTATCCAAAGGCGCACTTCGGGCATTACGAGCCCAAGCTCGACAAAGACAACAATCTTTCAACCCTGGTGACTGGAGTGATCTTTCTCGTTCCACCTCAATGGACCGCGACGTTCAGGGTTCTCGAAGACGGCAGTCCAGTGCTTTTGAGAGTACCAGATCTTCACAATCACCCGAGCCTTCCAACAGATTCGAGTATGTATTGACACAGGGACAAAATCAGGTTCCCATTAGGCAAATGCAGTATATGGCGTACAGTCACCAAGGCCTAGCTCCTTGGTCGGATGACATTCCTGCAGAACCCAACGAGAAGCAGGCATTCACTTTTACTTCTACTCAACAAGGTTTTCAGCCCGACCAACGAAGCCCGCCTACAGTTCCCACTGCTGCACATACATACTCATTGACTTCACGACATTTCCTCTACCCTCAGCCTCAACCCCAGTTCCAAGTCACGATAATGCCTGACCAACAAGCATTCAACGAGTTCTACGTCCACGACGCTGCTCTTCCATTTTCTCCATCGGCTGGTCAATTCGCTTTCCAGAGCCAAAGCAGTAGTATGCACACTGATGATATGCCAACCTATAACATCGGTAATGCACAGCGGCAGGTTGTTCACCCTCCCATGTCTGCTCGATGGGATAAGGGCCATTTACTACCACCTTCAAGCGATGTGCCTCTTGAGGGTTTACCATTCGATGACGGCCTGGTGCTGGAGGACTTCGAGGCAGCACTTGCACATGCGGATGACATGGTTGGGGGTGTGTGGTAATTTATATAGTTTTCTGTTTTCTCTTGTTGCTAGTGATATCACTAGTAGTGTGGCCGCTGGGAGTGTACTGTTGTGTTTTGACTTGGACGTTACGAACATAGAAGTACCATTTTGCATGCACTGCATATTGCATGTTGGAGCGGGGAGATGAGCGGGGGCAGCGACCAGGTTATTTATCTTGAATGGATGGGCAAGATCAGATGGAGGCTGTGTAAAACTGCTTGGCGGACTAGAGCTTTTCATTTCATTATGAGGTTGGAGATGACGTCATGACATTTGCCCCGCTGCCTCCCCATACACAGGGCCCAGACTCACCACATATCAACATCCCCTCCAACTAATTACATCCGCATATCCACATACCAAGCACCCTTCCTCACACGCAGACAAGTAACGTCCTGCCGCTCCCGGAACATCAAACAGGTTTCTAATGGGAAAGTCGCAATCCAAATTATCCTCTGAAGAGCTTGCCGAGCTCCAAAAAAACACTTACTGTGAGTACACTCCGCGGCCATCGGAGCAGGTGAACAGTGCTGACCACGTACGCGCGTAGTCGATAAGAAGGTGAGACATATTTGCATGTTGCGACTGGCGTACAGTTTCCTGACGAGAATGACCTGTACGATTCCGCACATTATAGGAACTCCAACAATGGGTGAGTGAATTAAGGGATGCGAGTCCGGAGGGCTGACTATCCCCGGGAACAGTACAAAGGCTTCCTCAAGGACTGTCCTAGTGGTCAACTGAACAAGGAAGGTGGGTATCAACTTTTATTTCATTTTTGCGTCTGGCTAAAAGTATGCACAGAGTTTAAGAAAATCTATCGACAATTCTTTCCTTTCGGTGATCCTAGTCAGTTTGCAGATTATGTCTTCAACGTGAGTAAGCAGAACGCGTCACCATTGGCAAACTGACAGTTATTTACGTGTAGGTGTTTGACGAAGATAAGTCTGGGACAATAGAATTCAAGGTGCGTTTGTGCCGGAAGAAATATGTTGGGCATGACAAACAGCTCATATACCCTTTGCAGGAGTTCATCTGCGCCCTTTCGGTTACCTCTCGGGGTCGTCTTGACGAAAAGCTTAAATGGGCGTTCCAACTGTATGATATTAACCAAGACGGTTACATCACCTACGATGAGATGCTTCAGATTGTACGATCTATTTATAAAATGACAGGACAAATGGTCCAGTTGCCAGAGGATGAAGATACTCCCGAAAAGGTCAGAATTTGAAACACTTGCAAAAACCGTCGTTACAATACTGATATGTTTTGTGTTCAAGCGAGTCGACAAGATCTTTAGGAACATGGATCTGAATAAGGACCATCGACTGACATATGACGAGTTCAAGGAGGGCTCCAAGCAGGATCCGACCATCGTACAGGTGCGCTGCTGGATATCATAGACGTTGAAGAAACGGCAACTGATCTACATTTAAATAGGCTCTGTCACTGTATGATGGGTTGGTGTAGAAGAGACTGCAGAGAGCACAAGTTCGTTTTAAATCTTGAATTTTACGATATGAGATAGATCGGATCGGTTCTTGCATGACCTGCATACACTTGTTTATTATCCATATGTATGTTTACGATTGCAGCTTCTTCTTGAGCTGAAGTTGAGCAAAAAAAAAGGTGCATTCGACTTATTTATAAGATAAGGCCATCGTCGATGGCATGCAAATTATGATACAGTCTACTTTGAAAACAATGATTTCTCTTTTGATCTACGCTATATTTTTCCGACGCCTTTGCTTCTTCTGCTTTTATTATTTTACAATTCTTCTCCAAGTACCTTTTTCAACCATTCGTCGCTTTCCTCTACCAAAGCTTTTCCCCGTTCGGAAGCTCTCACCCTTTTGACAACTGGATGCCTCCAGACATCACCTAGACTCCATCGTCGGTCGGGATTGGATCGCATCATACCCTTGATGACAGTCAATATGTCATCCGACAGGACTGGCATGTTGGGATCGTCGGAGGGAGGATTAAGATTAGGGGATGATGCGGAATGTGGGCGGGGAATGTAAATCCCATTAAGATCAGAGAAATCATCATTGCGAAGTTGTACCCAAGCGTCCCCATCTAAAAAAAAAAGATACTTAGCAACATGTCACGAGACATCCAACAACAATCATCACTTACTGCTGGGTAGCACAACATTGAGCGCCGATTCCAACAACAAAATACCCAAGCTGAACACATCTGCGCCCTTCCCTATCATCTCAGCCTCACTCAAGGCTTCAGGGCACAGATACTCCCTGTCCCCTTCGACCTCTCGATCCATGATAGGACTTGGCACCATGGCCAAACTCTTCTTTCCATCATCCATAGGCGTCTCTACTTGATCCCACACGAACCCTCCTTTCTCGTCCCTTTCAGGTAACGCAGGGCTCATACCCCCGAGCATATGACCGTCAGGACCGTCGCCGCAAATGACGGCCATACCCAAATCGGCAACGACTAGTCCACCAGCGCTGTTAATCAAAATGTTGGATGGTTTGACGTCAAGGTGGAGGAAGTGGTGTTTATGGATGTGGTCGATACCTTCAGCGAGTTCTACCAAGGATTTCCACACACGAGCCTCGCGGATGCCGCCGTGGTCGCTTAGAAGAGAAAGGAAGGTGGAAAGGTCACCGCAATCAACCAGGATTGTGAGGATATACAGGCGAGAGTGAGATTCCCAAGAATCGATGTATTGGATAACATTTGGGTGCGGGTCGAGAGAAAGCTCACGTAAGATGGCAATCTCTTCAAGCTGTCGAAGACGATTCTTGGCACCGGTGTAAGGTTTACCTGCTTTGACGGCGAAGACTTTGCCGGTTTTCTTCTCACGAACCTTCCATACCTGGGAAAATGCTCCATTACCAAGATTCTCCACGAGCGCGAAATCTGTTTCGAGCCTTGTGATGCCCTCACCACCTAGTTTCGGCCTACCAACAAACATAGATAGGCCCTGAGACGTGTGGCCTCTAGCTGGCGTAGTTATTTGAGCAGCACTCTTAAAACTAGCGGCCAACATGGGATTGGAAGCTCGGATTACTGGTTTACGTTGAGCTTCCATTGTGGCATTAGGACTTCCAGCAAGCATTGATCGATATCGCTCAGCAATGGGGGCATCAAGAGCGCCCGGTCGATTAAGCCGATTAGACGGGGGAGTAGAGAAGAGGTCGAGGTCGACAGGGTTAGAGGAAGCGAAGGGGTAGACGACAGGCGCTCGTATTGGTGATGGGGTCGTCAGCCCGTAGACCTTGGGGGCACCTACACACCTCGTCAGCTGTGATGCCAGCATCAATAGATGAACTTACCGTCATGTTTCGTCGGAGTTACGGGAGACAACGATACTCCACTAATCGAACCGCGACTGTTCCCTCTAATCATTTCCATACTACTGATGGAGCTTCCAGCTTTGAACATCGAACTCCTCTTCTTCCTTAAGCCTCTTGTCTTTTGGGCTTGTTGGGCAAAATGGGCATTGCTTGATCCTGCTGTCATAAAACCAGTGCCTTTCAATGGTATCGACGGAGCGGACATGGATTGGATGGGCGATACAGGGCTAGGGGGCTGCATTGATCCAGGGCCAGGAGCAGGCTGCATGCCATATTGCGCGGCAGATTGCGTCCTCTTGACATTCGCCAGCGGCTCACTGCCAAACTTTGGGATTTCCGCACCGGAAAAGCGTGACTTCTTTTTCACCAGACCCGCAGAGGCGAAGACACTGGGGGAAGGTTTAACATCGGCAAATGGCAAAGCGTGGGGAGTGCTTAAAGCCGCGTCAGCCATTAGTAGGGTGGGTTTGGGCTTTTCAGTGGGCTCTGTTGTGCCTCTTCGCATTGGTGGCCGTCCTTTACCACGAAGGCTATTCAAGGTAGGGATAGCTGGGGAGCTTGTTCGTGGTATTCGTTGAAGTATAGAGCCGACTGTCGGTATGCGACGTGGCATTGTTGGTCGTGTAGGTGCTTCAAAACGAGGACCGACCTCGGGAGCATTGTCATTTGCAGGATCGTGCGCAAAGGTGCTCGAGGAACGTCTGTTGGCCAATAGTGATCGGGAAGGTGATAGATCTGCGTCACCGCTTGAATCGCTAGCTAACGACACCGAAAGCCCATTGTTCTCATTGTGATCTTCGACCGACGGTATACGGCGAGGTCCTAGCTCTATGCCAAGCCCAAATGTTGCCCCGAAGCCATTGCCGTCAAAACGGTTACGCGATGTCTTAAACTTCGCTCGATCCCAAAAGCTCTTGGGACGGGAAGGACTCTTTGGTGAAGGGATATCCTCAACATCCGACATCATTTCCTCGTCTTCCATATGGCCGAGAACTTTGGATCTTTCATTTTGTTCTCTGAGCGTCGCTGTGCTCTTCTTCGATAACAGCAATCGGGGCAATATTGTAGAGCGAGAGTCCGAGCGAGCGTGCTGGGAAGAGCGAGTACTGAATACAGATGGGGAGTCCATGGGGAAATCGGCTTGGTTATCAAAGGGACCAGGGGGAGTATCGTTGGGAGGTTTGTGGCAGTCGCTGGTGATGAAAGGTGATATGGATGGTGAGGAGTTGAGCTTGATGGGCAAATGCAATGCACTTGATCCTGACCGTGCATCGAAGCCCGAATGTCCTGCTTGTTCTCCATCTATTTCTGCTGGATTTTCATCCCATTGCACGATATCCGGTCTAGTTTGTTGCTCCAGAGAGCTTCTAGCCAGAGACAAAAGGGAAACCGAACTAGTGTCGCTTCCGCTGAACTCCATAGAAGACACGGAACAATCTCTGTCTCTACAGTGTTGTAAGGATCCCTGAAGGCAATCTTGCGCGTTACTCTCCTTTGACTGAAGCGGGGGCAGCCATTCCCCGCTTTGCAACCACTCTAAGTCGGGCTCGTCAGAGCTTGGATGGGATACGTCCCAGTCAGCCAGATGGTCTTCGGACGCTGGGCGAGTAGGAGATATGTCTTCGATATGACGGCCCTTTGAGTTCTGGGTCACAAACTTGGGCCCAGCCGACTTGGACTTTGCCGGCATATGCTCAGCGGATGGGTGGTGCTTGAACGTCGATGTGTATGGTGTAGTTAGAGAGGCAGAAGTGGTGTGGGAGGCATACTTGAATGGCGAAGTGATGGTTGGAGGCGTTTCTTGAGCCAGCATTTCAGACAATACGTCTTGGCGAAGGGAGAATGTAGATAATTGTTGTGAAAGCTGTATGTTGCAAAAGTAGTCAGCGGGACATGCTCAGCGCGCCTCCCCAGTAAAAATAAACATGCCATTGGTATCGAAGCTTCTCGCTTTGGTCTGCCGCCGAGACTTTGGCGTGTAGATTTGGCCCGCTTGTGAGATCTGGGCAGGGAAGAGGTTGACGGACGGCACGTCTGCGAGGAAGACTGGCGGAGAGGGGTGACGGTGGTCCGGGGCGGGGAGTGGGGTGCGGATGAGGGCGGGCAGGTGTGGGCGGGGGCGAGTGTGTGGTGCATCGTGGCTGGGCTGTCAGTGGGCAAGGAGCGTGGTTGAAAGAACGTGCGGCGAAAGGCGCATGACGCGGGGGGACGAAGGAAAGGGAAAAGAGCAAAAGCAGACGTTGCGGGGGAAAACAAAAACAAACACCGCGACCTGGTTGACGCGATCACTAAGCCGTGCCTGTTTTTCGGCCCAAACAAACGCACAGACGCTTAAACTTATTCCCACACTCACTTAATTAAAGCTCGGTTAGTTACCATGTGCGGCCTCGACCGACCTGTTTTTGACCTTAAATTATACACTTCAAATTTACTTATTTATGTTTTTCCGCTTTACTTTTTTACTTCTTTGGTAATTTAAGTATCTAATGGTGAGCTTATTACTTTAGTTAATGCCTGAGCTGCTGAGCGTTTTTGGAGGAATTTGTTTCCGCGCACACCCGAACACCAGAAGAAGACTCGGAACCAGTTTCGACGAGCGCTGTTGGAAGATCTGGAGGGATCTCAGTGTCACTAAAAGAAAATGGAAGGGATGATTGATGATAGTTTTTCTCCTCTTGTCTTCCTCGACGATCTCGATTAGACTGTCAGTCGAGGGCCACCAAGCAATCGGCAGCAATACAAAATTACATTTTGGTGACGAATCGTGACAGACTGAAGCGAAAGCTCGATATTGTATAGTATTTCTCTCCAACAACTATATTAACATGCTTCAGCGGAGCATGATACTTGGGTGTTGGTTCAAAGTTGGCTGAGGCCGGAAATGATCAGTAAAAGGGAAACAGCTGCAGTCGGTTGCACGTGAATGGCTGCGAGGTAATGGATTCATAAACTACTGACCTGTGATTGAGTCACTAATAAGTCTAGTAGTAGTCCAGTCTTAGCGTAGCAAGGGGGCAAGCGAAGATCTATGCTGGTTGGAATTGTATGTGAATTATCTATTCTGTCCGCACCCTGTACGATCTGCCAAGCATCAAGGTTCAAATGTGGAAGACGCATACCACATCAGGGCATACGTACAGTCGTCCTTCCATCATCAACACGATGCGCTGATGTATGCTTGAAGCACGCCAGCTTTCGAACTCGGAGGCTTACCTTACGGTGCACATTCCTACCCAAAATGTATCGGCCCTTGCCGGAAGCAGTAATGAGGGTATCAAAATGGATATAGGAAGGCTGGAGAATTGTAAATTTCTCGTCCTCGAGTTCCGCAAAAGAGTATCTTGAATTTCAACCAATACTATACAGAAATCTGAATCAGGGGCCGCATGCTTGTGTCGTAGGTTTTACGATGTGATAATCTAGACAAAATGTCATTGCCACCAGTCAGACCGACATCAGCAAGCCATATGTAAGGGTGATATTAGCTTCTCAAGTTTTCAAAATATTCGGCATAGAACATACGTGTCAAAATGATTTGAGTAAACATCGCCAGAATTGTTCTTCCGAGTATCATGTGTAGAGAGTCCCGAAATAACACCTTTTTTTCCGGCGTCATCCCGCATGTCGGAATGAGAATAGACTGGCCGATCGATTCGTTTGGGAAGACCGCCGCATTACTCCAGTAGAGTTGCACTCTCCTACAAGGCATTCATAATATGCCGAGAAGGGACTTCTCTCATCAATTCCCATCGCCTTGAGCCGCCATGCTGGCCAAAGGTCCTGTGTCACAGCAGCATTTTTGACTAAAGTTCTCCATGTCTTGTGTGTTGAAGTCTAGGTTATCTATGATGCATGAAAGAAGAGAAGACTATTCGCTCGCGCAAAGAAATACAAAAGTTCAACCAATCCTTCCTCGCTTGTCCTGAACTCCTTTCCTGAACTATATGGTCTTGTCCGGGGTCCGGGGAGGTTGGCAAGGACTTACAGCGTTGATATCTGATGGAGAAATGTCAGGAAATTTGGAGTTGCGAGTGGTCACCCTTCTTCAAAGAGTGGTGGGAATGAGGTGTTGTATTGGGAAGAGTATTCGTTACGTAGGTCACGAACAACGAAAGATTTCCATGTTTTGCCAGTCGCGTCACGCGTTGAGATTATGTAATTCCATCCGTTAATAAAACTACAAGATTGACACAAGTCAAAAGATGGCAAGATGGGTTTCAAATAATTACTCTTACTATACAAAGTTGGCGAAATTTGATTCTGTCTAAAAACTAAGTTGCGAACGCGAATTCTATATTTGAAACGGGCTAAGTATTGATATTCATCTATTAGTAATTGGTTTGCTACAACACACGCTTAGTGGACGACCTTTTTGTTGGATCGCTGACTGACATTGAATCACTCACATCCACAACGCCTTTTTTGATAGTCCCACTGGTGTAGCACCCATAGGCCTTCAAACACATGACTCATTAAGACCCATCCTTCCTCAATACACCAGCGATATATCTTCATATGGTTGCTGTTTTGTAGTATGGAACTTATAAATCTTCATCTTGCTCATCACTCTCAAAGTCGCTGCTCCTGGAATGGATTACAGACTTGCAAGGAACAGAGAGGAGGAAAGGTTTAAGGGAAGGAGAGAAGAAGATGAGAGACGGAGAGAACGGAGAAACTGGGGCGATAAAAATTAGCCACATTCGTAATAGCATACCATCAAGAGCCTTTCCATTCTTTTTGAGGACGGTGGCGCCCGTTTCTTATGTCGGTTCGCGGTTCAAGGGAGCGATCCGGAAATTCCATAGTAGCCATTAGGGGATTCTGTAAGCTCATTGTGAGGTTTTCAGGATACGAATATCTTCATATTTCACCACGGTATTTTTACATTATATATATTATACCCCTTCTTTAGTTGCTGGTGATTCAGATCCGGTTCTGGACGAACTGTCCAGCGCCTGTGCTCTGAAGAGATTCTTATATTGTGCAAGCTGGTCATCCAGAGGGGCATTTTTGTCAACATTGATGGCCAAGCTCGACCGGCGGGGGCCAAGAGATTTACGCGCAACGGCAGGAAGAGGCTTAAGAGCAGCTGGCATCGATTCAGGGCGAGGAGAGTGTTGAGGGGAAGTTGGCTGCTCACGAGAGGGGGCTAAACGCGAATGAGCAAACCAATGAATAATACAAACAAAGCAACGCCCACTCACATGGGTTCTCGTTGTTTTTACGCAATTCGAGCATTCTCCTGACATACGTCTGGAAAGTCGGAGTCATGTGCGCTGCTAACGCTGCAGTGACTTCTCCTTCCTTGTCAGGGTTGGCCTTCATGAACGCATACAGATTATCCAGGCGCTGAGAAGGATGAGAATCAGCATTTAGTGTTATGATCTTAGTTCACTCACTTCCGTCTGATTGCCGCTCCTTAGGTTTTTTATCATTTTCTCAATCTCTGTGTCCTCTTCCACCATTGCTGGTGATGCAAAGCTAGACCGTTCAGTTGAGCCCGATGCCTGTTCACTTGCGGCGGACATAGGCCTATCTGCACCTTCGTTGAATGGCAGCAGAGGGCTTCGAGAATGAGAGGACGCAGGTCGGGAGACTTCGGCTCCCGCTACATGGTATCATGTTAGAGACAGCGCGAGAAATAATGTAAACTCGAACACACCTAATCGGAAGACGTAGGTATAGACAATGGTTGAAGCGGCCTCGTCACCGAATTGTTCCACCAAAACGTTGTAGATTTCCAATCCCGTATCTCTTGTATATACTAGTGGATCATTAGTCAAGATTCTCAAGGGGTTTTCCAGAAGCCCCCAAATGTTCAGAAAGGAATTATTCTCACCTAATAATCTTTGTATGATTGTCTTTACTGTTCTCAGAGGCATATCTCCTAAAGCAATCCCTTGCTGGGCCCTCTTCCTGTACTCTTTGGGTCCCACACCCTGCAAAAATTCTTCCAGAACCGCCAAAATCGATCCGGGTTTCAGTCTTCCTGACCTAAAATCATCCTCCAAAATCTTACACCGTTTCCATAGACACTTGATTACAAGATCTGCGTGCGCAGCACGTTCTGACTCGGGACTGGGTTGAGAGAGGGAGAAATCGTGGGTGAGGTCAAGAAGCAGCCTGAACATGACTTGGAAGACTAAAAGGCGGTCAGGAGTGGAGAGGCACTGGACAAGGACGAGGTTGATAAATCGCGAAAGTTCTTGAATGGTGCCTCCCATCTTGTCCGCTTGTACGAGTCTCAACGAAAGACAGTTCAAGACAGCGTAAAGTTGTTCGTAGCTCATATGACGCATCAAAGTCTGATTGGACGACAAGCCAGAAAATGACTGGATGAGATGCTTGACTACCCGGAAGAATCGAGGATTGTTGAGATTTTCCGGAGGCGTAAAAGAGAACTCCATTTCGTCCATCAGAGTATCTGCAAGGGTTTCGACGTTGTCCACAAAAGCATCCGGGTTTGCATTGAGCATACTCTGAATAGTCTTCAGCGCGTCGACACACCTGTCCAAATCGTCGTGCCGGATGTCATTAATGGCTTCTATAACAGTGGGAGCAGAGCTACGACTGTTGGCAGAATTTCTGGCTGCGGGAGGGCGACCGAGAGGTTGCAGAGCAGTTGGACGAGCAGAAGCCGTAGCATTGCTATTGCCACCCCCGAAAACGTCTGTAGGGCGCTGCAATCTGCTTGGAGGCACGGCTAACGGCCGAGATAGTCCCGATGGAGGCTGGATGGTTCTGCTTTGAGAAGGAGAGTCCGCAATCGTTCTAGTAAGCTTGGTAATAGGCGAAGATGTCGCTTTCGAAATAGACTTCGGCGAGCTCTCTGTAGAGCCGGTATTAGAGTTAGTGTTAGAGGGAATCTGAGTGGTTCGGGGTTGAGATAAGCCACCCGGTCTTCTAAGTCGTGGAGACGATGCATCGCCTTGCGATGCAAAATCGGCGGATGTTTTGGCAAGATTCTGCCCTTGTCCACTAGTCTTTCCTGTCGCCATAGTTGCTCTCCTATTTGCGAGCATGTCTTTAGAAGAAGAAGGCATGGCCTCCACTACCGCATGTAGGCTCTTGGATTCTCCTTGAAGCTGGATTAAGCTGCCAGAAGGTCAGTACCAATATCAGACGCGTACAGTAGGACTCACGCCATGACGGTGAGAGCTGCGTTTCTGGTCGCACTATCAGATATGCACTTGGCCAGGGTCTCAAAGAAACTTCTGTCATCCCTCGTCCTCAAAATCGAGCCTCTCTTCCTGTATGTCTTCTCAATCAACGATAATGATTCGTTCTTACACGTTTTCCCAGCAGATTTGTCCTCTAGACCGTATTGAACAAGTAAAGCAACGACTTGAGAAGCCGCGATGACTTTGTCGAGAGCCTCGAAAATAGGTGCGAGTTTAGAGACAAATTTGGGATCTCCCAGCTAGTCGTCTTCGTTTAGCAAGTCTTGCGTCACTTCATAATATCAAGACAGAACGTACCTTAAATACAAGTGCTGGAACGAATAACTTCGCTTCCGCATCAGAAAATCTTTGATTCAACCTCGTCATCGTTTCCACCACGTGAGTGATCACTTCCAAACACCTGTTGGCAAGTTGCGTGTTGTTAACCAAAAGCTTCAAAGCCGCGTATTTGAGAGCCATGTCAACGTTGGCAAGTTGAAGATTTTCAATCTCGTGATCACCTAAGCCAAAGCTTCCGCAAGTCTGCTGATCGTAAAGCTCGCGGATCATGGCTAAGCCTGCCATAAAGTCTTCCTCAGCTCGATGATCTTTGCTGAACAGTAAGGATAGGAGTTCCGGAGCAACTTGAGATTCCATTTGATGATGCAGATATTCGTAGAGGTCAGCCGAAGCTTTAGGTGAAGGGTCAAGAACCCAACGGGCAGTGTCCCTCTTCAACCTTGCAGCCCTTCCCTCAGGCGCACCGTTGAGAAATGGGATAATTTTGGAAGCAGAGGGGAGGGAAGATGTCGCAGAAGAAGACGCTGCTTGGGATGTACAAGAAATAGGTCGGGGAACGGCCGTTCTCGATTTCGGTAGACCACTGGGCCTATCATCGCTGTGGTTCAATGATGATAATGGTCTTGAAGAGGGGACAGATGACAGTGCTTTCATTGCAAGGGAACGAGCTGGCATTCCCGAAGGTTTGGATATGGATGGGCCTGCCGTCGTCCCAGGGCTACCTGGAACCGTCCTAGCAGCTCCAGCCCGGACCCTAGCTATTGATGGAGTCGCAGTTTTTGCCGCTGCAATGGGTTTGGGCGCCGGCGCAGATGGTGCTGCACCATTTGCGCCCCCAGAGGATGTTATTGATGGAGGTGCATTGGCGCGCGCGTTATTAATAAGCGGTACAATTGTGGCTTTTGATGCTGGTTTGAGATTTGAAGTTTGATCCATAACATAATCGAATCCAGCAGAGCTCACTACGTATGGCAGAACGGCGGCGGCGCCCTTCCTGACGTCTCCATTGCGATCTTCCAAGCAATGGATGACAGGTCCTGCGAGGGGACTCATGTCGGCGGACGAAGAAGGTGGCTCGCCTTGGAGTCGTTCGGCAAGCCAACCAAGTACGGACGACCGAAGAGCAGGATTGGCAGTTTCCAGAGCAGTCCCTAAGCCTCCGTATAACCCATCTAATCCCCCAACAGAGTCCGCCATGGCTGTCAATGTATTAAGTGCTGCCGTTCGAGTGGTCGCTTTTTGATCCGCGCAGACGCTGGCGACAGCGGGAGTGAGGAGTCTGAGGTACTTATCGAAAGGTTGGCCCATACCGATGGAAATCTTGGAGATGATGCCGAGGGCTAAAAGCTTGACAGAAAGATTCGTATCTGCCATGGCCTTTTTCAACACACCACCAATTTCACCTATTGTCATTTGGATCAGATCAGCATACCTTCTCACGTTTCTTCAGCGTTGCTATTACCCATGTTAGGCTTCAGTCTGGAGTTCGATTTGATCTCTAAAATGTTGTTGAGAGCTTCAAACCCTTCCTTCCGCACTTTCCAGGCATCGCTCTTGGACCCCGCAATGACGTTTGTAGAGGCTACAAGTTTGTCCAGGTCGACTCTAGGGATCAAGTCATCCAAGGGATCACTATTGCCAGAACCTTTACCGCCTTTTCCAGGAGCGGCAGCTACTTCTTTAAGGTCGACTTGATCTTTGACTGGTTCCGGAGGGACTTGAGATGATACTTTGTCAAATTCAGAATTGATAGTGGAAAGAAGTTGAGGATTCAAATCCTCAAGGAAACCAGATATATCTATAATATGTCAGAGAATTGACCTATTGACAAATTTATGACTCACCAGCTCCAACAGCAATCCTGATTGTGATCAAGACCTGCGTTGCACACTGTCTGACCTGTGCATTTGGTGACCCTAGGGCCGTCTTTACAAAGCTGATCAGATCTTTCAGAGGGATTCCAGCGATACCGAAATCGATGAGCTGTTGCTTTATCCATAGCAGTCCATCGGCTTGAGCTTTGGGAGCCTTTTGTTTGGACATAGGTTCATAGCCTTGGGCGAGAACGAAAGCGAGAGAGATTCTTTCGGCAAATGTGGATAAAGCGTCACCAGAAGGCTTCTTGAGCTTCATGTCACCCAGCTTATCGGTGAGAGGACCAACAGCCAATGCGGCCGCAGGCTTTCCGAAGGTCGACGATTTCTGGGCGACTATCTGAATAACCTGAAATATCTTGGCTGATACTTGGAAATTCTTCTCGTTCCATCCAGGACTCTTACCAAGGAATCTCAGGATAACCTCCGCATCGACCTTTTCGGCACCCTCCTCTTCCACCCATTTAACCATCTCATCGGCAGCTTCTAGCCTAACCTTCCATGCACTATCGCTGAATTTGGAAGCAAATTCCGAAGGGATGAGATCTAACGCTTGAGCGGCAGCATCTTCAGGAGAAAACTTGAATTTGATGGGATCGTTGGGAGATGATGTAAGGGTCTTGACTGGTCCAGATTTTGCTGCGGCGGAGGCAGCTTTGGTGACAGGCGGAGCAGCTGTCGGGGCCGCGCGTTGGGAAGGAGCTGATGCTGTCGCAGCAGCGGGCTTCGTAGACTAGCCGTTATCAGTTCGGTACATTCCTTGAGGCAGGCGAGCAAACATATAGGACTCACTGCCGGTCTGGCGAATCGCGCTGGCGGTCCTCGTTTGGGGGGTGCCATATCGTCCACGACAACGTTTTCCTCGTCAGTTTTAGATATTGATTTAATAGGTGGTGAAGATGGAGACGCAACAGCAGATTTGACGACCTATTATCACATTAGCGACATATCACGATGTGGATGCTTCACGTACTCCTGGTCGGGCGAAACGGGCAGGGGGCGCACGCTTGGGGGGAGCAAACTCTTGTACGAGGTCATCCTCGCCACCACCGAACTTGCCAGAAGCCTTGATAGGGGGTGAAGAAGGAGGCGCAGTAGGCTTGGAAGAGGAAGGCTATCAATGATCAGGACCACTTTAGAACGATATTTATTCGTGGGCATACCTTTATGGAAGGCACGGCAACAGGCCGCGACCCAGCGGCTGGCTTTTTCGTGCCACCAGGTCTGTATTTGGTTTCTGCTCTTCCGAATGCATCCTTCACCTTGGCCATTTGGATTTCCTGTACGTTTTCCACGTAGGGATTGAATGCCCTTTCACCCAAAATCTTCATCATCGTACCCAGGCATTCTGCTGCCGTTGACCGCACGGGCTCGGCGCTGTCTCCTAGAAGGGAAACCAGAGCTTCAGCCAAAGGTTTTATTTGATCTTTCCCGGGAGCATCAAGCGTTGTTTGTAGAGAGCGATGGAGGAATTTGAGAGTGCCCTCCTTGACTTGGGGATTTTTTGATTTGAGTGAGGTGAGGACATCTTCAACAACGTCCTGCAAGGATGTCTATAATGGTGTAATTGAGCCTTCATCAGATTTTTCTCATATCAGATAAACTCACTGTTGAAAAGATTGCATCCAGCGCCTTGCCGAGCGCTTCAACAACACTCGCTTTCCTCTCCTTTAACCTTTCCATCATTCCGGGTATGACCACCGCCCTATGCCTCCCAAAGCTCTTACCCAAACCACTTGCTAGTCCTTCAATCACTTTACAAGCTTCCATGACGACATTGACGTTGGCATCACTCTTACATTTCGTCCCTAATGTTTGGGCTAAAGGACCGTAGGCATCGGCATTCTTATCCAAAATCTTGGCATTCCTGGGGTCCGTAAGGACCTTGTTGCACTCTTCTAGGGCCTCGAGCCTGTCTTTCCATTTCGATGATGAGAGGCGCGACTCAAGATCAGAAGGGAATAAGGCAAGAACATCCACGGGGTCGAGCATCGATGTAGGATCAAATGGTTCTCCTGCTTCACCGCCAGCTTCATCCGCTCCAATTTCCTCGTTACCACCAGCATCCTCAGTAGCCTGTCGCTCCCTTTGAGCTTTTCTAGTAAATCGTATAGGTTTTCCAGAGCCAGCGCCCTTGCCTTCTGCGTCCATCAACTCGAAAGATTTCTGGAGCTCAGTCATCTGTACCGGTTTCAAGTCCGACAATGCAGGGAGAAGAGCAGGTCCGAGATAGGTATATAGAACAGTGGAAAGAGAGGTGCCTTCTGCTCGCACATTCTTGTCAGAGTGACCAAATATTTTGGATAAAGATTTGAGTAAAGGCTTGATGTTACCCATCGTGGGAACCCCAAACGATCTGAAGAGCGTTAGTGTATACGTTATGCCCAGTCTCTTATAGCTCACTCTACGATATCTTTCAGGCATGTCACCGCGCCGGCCACCGCCTTAGGAAGCTTCGCACCCAAACCTTCCAGAACATCATTCTGCATTACAAAAAACAATGTGATCAGACGATTGATATTCTCTCTAGAGGGATTACGCGACTCACCATCACCCCCTCGCCGCCGTTTTCGACTTCGACAAACATAGTACAAAGATCCATACCCTTCTTTTTGGTCCCTGCTCTAGCTGAACCAAGCGCCTTCTCCACGATGGCTGGTACCACTTCTGCCCGTAATCTGGCACTTGACTCTCCGCTATACTGGACAATCGCAAGAACAGCTTCGATACCTTTTTCTTGAGCTACGGCATTTGCGTCAAGACACCATTTCTTCCTATCGTATCAGGGCAGTCAGGTCTACTCAGCATTCTTAAGGTGCCCAAGCTGGTGACTCACAATAAAGCTCCATCATTTACAAATGGCTGAAAGAACGGATCTGTATCTGAAGCAGTCTTCGCCGAGCCTGAAATGACATCGTTGTATGCCGATAATCTGGCTTTCCAATTCTGTGCATGCACATCATCGTCAGACATCTTATATCGCCATTTGCCAGCGCCTTCTACCAGCGTTGAACCACCCACCTTGTGCTGACTTCGCTCGACCAATGGAATCTGGGAGAAATCCTCCTCTGCTGGGGGGTCTCCGTTCATATGTGCCTTTCTCTTGCTGTGTTGTGGTTTTTTATAAGCTGTTAAAGTGCTCCATATGTGATTGCTGGAGACAGACTGAGACAAAAGCGGGCAGATGGAAGTGACTGTTGTTGCGTTGTTGTTGTTGTTGCCGATGTTTTCGTGGACCCAACAACGGCTTTACGCGCGCGTCCTTGATTTACGTAAGGGCCATCTAAAGTGGGCGTCCAGACAAGCTAGCCCTGCGATGCGCAGGTGATGGAAAGTGGAGGCAGGCCGTGTTTACCGTTCGGTTATTGCCGTCGAACAGTCTTGCTTTATTTCGCTGCAGCGAGCAGTAACTGTTCAGAAGTGCTTCAGACTCGTCGAGGGGCCACACGGAACAGTCAGCATGGAACAGACAGCAGGACATCGCACTCCCAGGACACAACAACACTTTGTCTACGACCCCACGCAGCCGCAGAGCAAAAACCAAGTCCTGATATCCCACGGACGGGCACCCTGGTACGGCCCTGATGGCAGGAATGTCGAGGCATATGTGGTGGGTATTGCCGGAGGTAGTGCGTCCGGAAAGGTACGTCCGCAGTCTTGAAATGATATGCGTCTTTCTAAGCAATTTTGGCAGACTTCTGTAGCGCGGGCTATCCTTTCGGCCCTCAACTACATCCCCACGGTTCTTATCTTGTCCCAGGATTCGTTTTACAATGCTCATTCCCCAGAAGAGGTCGAACTGGCTTTCAAAAATGACTTGGACCTCGGTGCGCGAAATCAGTTGCGAGAAAGATTTATGAAGACACTCAATTATGTACTTTATCAGACCATCCCGACGCCATTGACATGACGCTGTTTGCTCAGGTGCGACAAATGATCAATAATTATTATAAAGGAAAGGCTGATTTTCCCTTGGTAGTGCATCAAGGACCTGAAGCAAGGCAAAGCTACAGAGGTGCGTCCAACTCAGCCGTCCCTACAGTATGTTGTCTTACAGGACGTGTCAGATCCCGGTCTACTCTTTCCATCATCATCGTTTGTATTTCCTGATCTCTAGTTGGCTATCAACTGATGAACACTGTAGAACGTATGTCGGAGAAAAAGTATATCTACGGTGCAAGCGTCATCATTGTGTGAGTTACCCTTTTTTGTCGAGAAACAGTTCTAATATAATTTCAGTGAAGGTATCATGGCTCTTCAATCAGCAGAGTTGAGGGAATTGTACGACCTCAAGGTCTTTGTGGTATGGTATATCTGGTACTACCATTGGGGTTACTTTTAATTCAGGCGTTGTAGAATTGCGATTCAGATCTCATGCTAGCAAGACGTATAAAGCGAGATGTCAAGGAACGAGGGAGGGATGTGGAAGGCATCCTCGACCAGGCAAGTGACTCTTCGACCTCTTCCATCATCAGATCAAACTCAATCCCTATTCCTAGTATTTGAGGTTTGTTAAAAGCAGCTACGATACTTTTGTCCAGCCTTCATCGCGCTATGCGGATATTGTAAATCTTTCCCATCTTTTCTACCTAATTTTGTCCTCATCAACCTTGTCAGATTGTTCCGGGGTCCTCAAATCAACTTGCCATCGAACTTCTTGTCTCGCATATCAAGCGCCAACTCGAGTCTCGTTCTCTTCGGTTCCGTAGAGTGTTAGCCGATATCGGTGAAAACCGCGGCAGCAGCACTCCTTCAGTAGAAAAGTTTGACAAGCAGATTGTTTTGCTTGAGCAAAGAAACCAGCTGCGCGTACGTGTTGTGATAAATTCCAACCCGCAAAACCATTTCTGACTGTCTATTTCCAGGGTATCATGACAATACTTCGAGATCGTACCACGTGCCGAGAGGAATTCATCTTCCATATCGATCGTTTATCAACCATTATCGTGGAGAAGGCCCTTACACTTGTTCCGTGTGAGCCTAAGGTTGTGAAAACACCGAATAAAAATATTTACAAAGGTATTTCCCAGACCAACGTAAGTAGTTCCTCTTTGACAGATTCCTGTGTGCTCATCGCCCGTAGAATCTTGTGGGGGTATCCATTCTTCGCTCTGGTCTTCCGTTCTCTCAAGGTCTTCGTCGGGTCATCCGTGATGTGCCTATCGGTGGTATACTCATCCAGTCCGATCCCAAGACTGGTGAGCCATTGTTATTGAAAAGTGATCTCCCTCATTGCTTGAGGTCACGGGAGACAAATGGAGACGTCAGGTGTTTGCTGTTGGATTCGCAGATGGGTACGGGAGCGGCTGCTAGTGAGTTCTATCCTCCGTCCAGTATAAACATGAAGTTAATATACGAGGGGATATTAGTGATGGCCATCCGCGTACTCCTTGACCATGGCATTTCTCAGGATCGTATCATATTCCTCACATACCTCATTTCTCGCTCAGCCTCATATTCTGTCCTGCGCGCATTCCCGAATATTCAAATTGTTACCGCAGCTATTGACCCTGGCCTGGACGAGGTGAAGATTCCCTACATGCCAGGAAGTCTTATTATGGGCGAGGCGGCTGGTGAGGGTGATTTCGCGGTAAGGTTAGTCGATCAGTTGGGACATGAAGAGGACAAGAAAGGGGATAGGGTGAAAGATCTGTTGAAGACGGATGAAGAGATGGCTGCGGATGGTTTTAAGATGAACATTTTGAAGGGCACAGAGGAATTGAAATTTTCTAGAAAGCATAAAAGGACACATTCACCAACAGGAGAGAAAAGGGCATGGGTCATTTCTCCAGGTGAGTATGCTATTGTCATCGGTATTAAAGGCCACGCTCATCAGCAGTAAAGGCATGGGCCATGTTGGAGATCGGTATTACCTGGTTTGATCCAACTTTACCCACAATCACTCGTCGCTGTTATATTATCTGTCTTCATCATATGTGTCCCATGTATATGTATGGTGTTGGCTGTATCAGTCCTGCGTATATTAAGCTTGTAACTCCGGCCGTGTCTTTGGAATGTCTCTCAGTTATCATATATCAAACAATAGTCATATAACACAGCATTAAAAGAAGTCGTCACAAGTCGTATAAACAGACACATAAAAAATCTTCAACTAACGGAGGGAATGGTGGATGCGGGCGCTAACATGTGGCAAATGCGGGGAAATGTGGTGACGAGAAAGATAGAAAGGTCAAACTCCGCTAACAAGCTATTGAAAATGTATGAAACCAAGGCCGAACTGGAGTAACAGACGAAGATACTACTATTTATCTTTTTTTCTTGCTGACACCGAACTTACGATCTGACAGCTCGTAAAAGAGGACATTTGTGAGACATAAAATCGTCTTCTGAGTCATGAGATGGGTATATGACGGAGGTCCAGTCGATAACTCGATTTAGATTAACGTTACGAACGTCTTCTCTTTGTGGTGGTTCTAGCTCCCCTCTTCCTCACACCACCCTTCTTTGCACCCTTTCTCGGTTTCCTCCCGAGCACAAATTCATCGTCGCTATCGTCCTCTGGGGCCACATCACTTTCTTCACTCTCAAGGTCCTCCATTTTCACTTCTGATGCATCGCCCCCTTCGATCGCTTGTGGCTCGTCAAAATGAACATTGGCGATCCCTAAGCCAACGGCAGTTACGGATCGGCTGTCCTTGCGATCTTCCTGATATTTGGGAGGCGTAGCAAGAGTGATATGTTCTGCGATTTCATTGGCATTCTCTTTGTTCTGTACGTCAATCTGTTGTTGAGGATACCCACGACCAAGCATTGCAGTAGGCTTGATGTGACGTTGAGCCCACTCTTCACCAGCAGTAATGGGGGTGGGGTACATGCCATTAGGATTGATAGGAGTGAGCACCATGTGATGAGGTTGATTGGAGAAAACCTGAATAGGAGGGAGAGGATCGCTGCTGTGCATGTGATGAATAAAGGTGGAAGAGGTTGAATGGAATGGATCTTTAGCATGTTGCAGGTCAGGGTGCACTGGATATGCAATGGTTTCACCCCAATGGTTGATGGGTTCACCATCCTTGGGTGTTTTTCCTTCTTCGGTAGCAGGACTCAATTCTTTGTCAGCCCCTACTGAGGCCTCTCGACTGAGCATCTCCTTCTGCAATTCCTCCCATTCCTCATCTGCGCTCTTAGCACTGCCGACACTTTGAGTCTGATATTGAGGGTTTTGGCCCCAGGAGCTCATAGTTGGCACCGCTGGCATAGAGTTGAAACGTTGAATAGCAGGTGGCGCGCTGTGGAGTTGACCGTTCTGAGATGGAGCGAACAAAATCTGGCCGTCATGACTCGATATGTGGCTAATGTTGGGACCCTCAACGCTGGATATAGGCACACTGACAATCCCCTGGGGAGGATGGATGGCAAAGGTAGGGTGGGCGTCCGATAGAGATACGAGAGGCTCATCCCTCTCATCGTCGGAACCATTACAGGAAGGAGAATACAGCTGCCTAGTCTTAGGAAGAGGGTTAGTGGCCGACCTTTGTTGCATAGGCAGATGATAGGGGTAAGATGGCGAGAGATGGGTTGGCGTCTGGGGCACGGATAGTTGCGAGGTATGAAAGCCAGCTCCAACATTGCCGCCGCTCCATTGAGAAGCCTCATAACGAGGTTCTCCTGGAGCTGAAAGTGGCTTATGCCACATTATTCCTGAATCGCTTGTGATGCGCGTGAGCGGATAGCTGCTCGCATGCGGGTAGGCAGAGAGCGGGCTGGCGTACTGTCCGGAACCAAAGGTATTCGTTGCGATTGAAGACACTGGGGAAATACCGTGCTTGTTTCGGTCATGGTGCGCTGGGCTTGTTGGCGTCTGGGTACCATGCCCACCTGCAAAATGGGGTCCAGAAGTAGAGATTGGGGTGAGACTGAGGGATCCGGGAGGGAGCGGGGATTGCTGGAAATGAGGTCGGATACCTCCAGATCCTTGAAAGATGATGGGCTGTTGGGCACTTGAATGTCCTCCGAGTACCCGTTCGGGGAACCCGCCATGGAAGGAGTACGCCGCTCCCTCCGACGGGTGGGGAGCGGCGAAGCCGTGGGGGGCACCAGCATCGGAAGGACTGGCGGTGTAGCGCTCAGCGTTGGAGTTGAGTGATTGCTGGGACAACATAGATGCAGTGGAGGATCTTGGGCCAAGAGACTGAACAGGTGCCGGAATAGAGGTACGTTGGGCAGCAGTAGAAGGCGGAGGTAGTCCTGGGTGTTGCCGTTTGAAATGCTTGAGCAAAGTGTTGCGTCGAGCGAAAGGTTTCCCGCAACCAGCAGCGTGGCAGGTGTAAGGCCGTTTTCCAGTGCTAACCATTGTCAGTGCTATGATATCGCTGAAACAAGTCATTGACTTACTGAATACGCCTATGTCTCGCGAGTGAGCTCGAGTCGGCAAATGCCTTGTTACAGGTCTCGCAATGGTGAGGTCGTTCTCCCGTACTATATAAAACATCAGCTTCGACCTTGAAAATAGAGCTGATCAAGCTCACTGAACGCGGTAATGGACTGTCAGCGCCGATCGCTGGATGAAAGATTTACCACAGCCGCGGTAAGTGCAGGCAAAGGCTCTGGTATAGCGTTAGCTTTGTTTACCATGACGAATGAGCTGACTGACCTGTCATTGGTATGAATCTTAAAGTGCCTTGCAAGATCACTTTTTCTGGCAAACGCCTTGTCACAAGTATCGAAAGTGCAGACATACGGTCGGGCTTGGACATTGTGGCCCGCTCCAACGTGGTTGTGGTCGTTCACAAGCTGTAAATTGGAATCGTCAAAAGCACACGATTGATATGAGTATGTATCGGATATGCCAGATGGGGTAGGAGAGATAGGGTATAGGAGAGGATGATTATCGTCATCATCAAGGTTGGGGATGTCGGCATTGTTGATGATTTCAGAAAGCGGTGGACGGGTTGGAAAGGGTAACCGTGGAGGTTGGTATTGATTATTATCGTAAAGGATGGAGGAAAACGAGTCACATCGGTCGAAAGAGAGGGGCATGAAGGAAGATGAAGACATTAGTGAGAGAAAAATGTGCGTCAGTTTTGCACAGCTAGGTGGAAAAAGAGAGAGATGGAATGAAGGAAGGAAGAGTTGTAAAGGAAAAAGAGTCGCCACCAGTCGCGGTCTTGGAAAGTGGAGTGACCACGCGACGAAAGGAAAGCAAACCAAGGAATAAAGAATGAAGAAAAGGAATATAACTAGAAAAAAGGAAGCTTTTCCACTCACGTCAAGAACGTCCATTTCGATTTCGATTTTGAGCTAAAGCTGGCTTGATAGAAATCGCCAATTTTCTCTTGATATAGCAGCAAGCAGCAAGATGGAGTCAAGAACTAAAAAAATCACCCAATTAACAGGCGCGAGACAGATATGCAGGGGTTGGATAAGTCGAGTATAGCGATGTGTAGCAGAAGCGATGTCGGTGGATGGTGAGCCACGAGATATTGGTTGAAATTTCCTTCCTTTTGTTGGAGATGTTAGGAGATGGCTTGCCTAGTGTACGGGAGGCACAATAGCAAAGGTGGAGACGACTGTGAAATGGGGAAGTGGAGGAAGGTTCGCGTATGTGCTGGCAATGATATATGATATACTGGCACCGCTGGAAAACGAACTTATCTAAAAGGACCGAGCGATGGTTGTGGAGAGGGTTAATGGTTAAAATTGGTCCACGACCACCGAAACCGGAAAACAGGGTGGAGATGAATATGCGAGGGCAGTCGAAGAAGGCACGATCAGGTGAGACGAGGTGATGTGATGTATTGATTTTGAATTTGCGAGAAACCAAAATGTGCCCAAATCAACCCGATCACAGCCAAGTGATATGACGTTGGGGAATGGAAGGACGGTTGGAGAAAGAGGCAAAGGCGGAGAGGCAGAAGTTAGCAGCCATTCCATAAAAGTAACACGGCTGATCTCTCCGAGAACGAGGTTTGACAGCACATTTCAATTAAAGCGGTTTGCAGCAGCGCAGTACATGGCAGTACACATCAGTGCTATTCTGTAGCAACAGCTTTGATGCTCCATTGCCGCAAGCGATGTAGGTAATCGAGGCCATGCTAGCTTGGAGCACTGGCCACAAGAGACCTGATACAGCCCTCGATCGGCCCGCCAGAGTCGGGCTCCAGCATATCAGGCCGAAAACCGCACGTAGATGCGGCATGAAATCTGACGCCAGAATCAAAACAAGCACTCACAAAGTTTCGCCCTGCGTAGAGGTCTGCGCGTTTCCGGGCTCACAGACGCCGTCGACCGTGCGTTCCCCAGAGTGGTGTGAATTTGAAACGCTTATAAGGAGACCGAAGAGACCAGCGGACGACACCTATCAACGGGACAATACGCCCACCATCAAAAAATCAGCGTTACTTTGCTCCTCCTGACTCAGACATCACACATTTCACAGGGTGGCATTGCCCTTCCAAAATCCATCAAAATCCGAAGGACGCAGCATCAAAAATCAAAATTAGGCCGCTCATCCAAATGCAGGGTCTTCGGACACAGATTTTGGGACGGTGTGGCACTACGTAGTACATTCTGTATCACTTTGACAACACACAATCTTTCCCACACCGCACGGCCAAACATGTCTGTGGGATTATCTACTTACAATGTTCCTTATATGATCACAGCACAGGTAAAGCTTAGTCAAATCTTTACTCTTCGAAGATGGAGTGATGAGCCCAGTTGCCAGCTGTGACCTCCAAGTGAGAGAAAGGAAATCGGCAAGGCGAGGGAAGATCGCCATGCATGTCCGAAGGACCGCATACAGAATTGAGTGGAGCAAAGGAAGGGTGCCGAAAGGGTTTTGATGTTGTAATGTGTGCGGATAACCGGTGATGGAAGAAAGCGGTGATGTTATTAATAAAGTGGAGGGAGGGACGGTGGAAGTCGATTTGGAGACGCGACGCGTAAAGTGGTGACAGCGGCGAAAAAGATTAAGAAAAGGGGCAAGATGAGGAACAGTGATATATAGATGAATAGGCAGCGTTGGTCAGCATCATTATTCACAGCAGGACAGATGTATGGCTCAGAAGACTCACATAACAGACAAAGAGGGGGTTGTTGATGCTGATGCGGTGGAAGCAGCCGATAGTACAAAAGAGCGTGGGAATTGCGGTATTGCAAGTAGCGCAGCTGGATCGAGATAATCAAAAGAAACCAATGATGGAAGACGTTGTTGACAAAGGGAATGATCTTGAATTGGCTAAATCTTTTGTTTAAGTAACTAAGGAGATTATTGGAAAGTAGTTGAGGGCAATATCGATCGATAGAGCCCTGGTTTGAGAAACAATGGGTGAGTGAAAAGCACGTCTTATTGTCTCTCTTATTATCCTTTTTTGTTCATTCTTGTAAGTTTCCTCGCCGTCTCGAAAAGCCGAAGACCGCGCCGGATAATGATCCTTTTGATTGTTGGGATGAAAGGCTGCACTTGAGTAGAAGGCAGTCAAATCTCTGGCTTTGGTTCGGCCTCTGTTGTATACAGTAAGCCAAACTGTCACCCACTCGTCCTCGTCCCTTGTCTCTGCCAGCTTGCATATCCTTCGTCGCCGTGCCTTGAAACCTCCAAGGAAGTTTGACCCTTTCAAGATCAGGGTAGCTGACGAAGATAGGTCGTGCACCATCCATACGCAAAGACACGAACTATAATCAACAAGCAAACCGTGCGCTGTGCCGGTAGTGTCAATCGGCTATCTCTCCTTTGCAAAGCCATTTATTGTCTACACAGCGGTACAGCCTAATTGATAGATGGCCATATCGCTCATATCCTTCTCCTTCATCCGCTTCATCTACTGAACCACCTTTTTCAAGCTTCAGTCACTCGTTTCTGTCCCTTCCGTCTTCTATCGGAAGAAGGAACAGGTTATTCCGCAACATTCACCTCCACATCACAGGGCCTGATATATTATTTTGAACCAGGGAAATGCTATCCCTGGCATACAGGCTGTCACCGTGTGGAGGCCCGTGTGTCGTACACGGTCAAAATGATTTGAACGCCATTGTTCTTATCTGCCGAAGATACGGTTAAAGAAGTGGTGTACCTGAACAAGTCAATTGAAATCAGCGTTAGACGGCAGCAAGTAGCTCGGGTCTCGGTAATTGTACCGGGGAACTCACTGACGAGGACATCCTCGTATACAAAGCAGCTACATACGCCGCGAGCTTTTTGCTGAACTTTTACAAAAGGGGATCAAATGCGAGGCGAAAGATCAGAGGAGAGGATTAAGGGCTGAAAATACCCCTATGTTCAGCCGTAAGACGTACTAGCTTTCCCCCGATCTGATTTTATCGCTTTTGTTGATGAAACATGAACGTCCTAGATTATAGGATGTAAGGTGTACACGAAGCGCCGGCGCGTAATCGGCGGTGGCTGTCAGGTCTCTTTGTTCAGGTATGAAATGATGAAACGCGTTCGCTTATCTGGGTGCTTTTTGTTTTTTGTCCGTCTCCATCGTTCGTGGTTTTGAAGTTCCTTTGTTTTATTTTTCTCTGATGATCTCCGGCCCCGTGCCAGCACTTCTTTTCTTCCCGAATCCTGAACACAATCAAGCCCAATCTTTCGTAAGAAGTTCATAATAAATGGCTGTCATAACATTGAGAGTTAAAATCATCCTGCACACAATACGGCTTGCAATTTACGTACATCAAAAGGAGCTCATCAACCAAGGCTTGATCCTCTCTCAAAGTACAGCGTTCAATTGATGGAGCTGCAAAGCAGAACGCCGCAAGCATGCAAGGGAGAGAGGAGCGGACAGACGGCCCAATAATAATATGGTGACAGCAGAGCGTGCATAACAACCTATTCACTCCTTTTTCTGGCCAGAAGCTGTCTCTTAGTTTTTTGCTACAGCTACCACCTATTATTACTTACTTCCTCACTCCTCCCTATGCGAACCGTTCTTGACTACTGGCTCCTGACCGAGACCAGTGGCCGATATCTGAGGAGGAGTAGTGATCTATGATTTGTGATCCGTGATGTCGCTGATATGATTATGATGGCCGATGAAGATGATGATTCGTTCTTCTAGGGTTTGTGAGGTGATTAGATTACTGAAGTCCTAGCTCAAGTACGTACATGGTGGACAATGCAAGCTTTCGACTATCAAGCGTTGAAGCCGCTCGTACGGTAAACAAACGATATTCAATAGCGGTATCTACAGAATCGACGTTCCCTGATGATGGTTCGTGGTTCAAGGCGCTGATTTGATGGCCGATGATTGGGTTACAAGCTATGTAGCTTCATATGATTTCATCAAGAGCTATCGTGTATGATGATGTGATGATGTCGATGATCGTAATTTATATATAATAGTCCTGCTGGTTGGGAAGCAATATATATGCAGTGCAATTATGGAAGCTGTAACCCTGTAGAAATTGGAACAAATGTACTATGTCCTATCTCCCACCCTGTTCGCAAACCGCCAGAATGGCCAGCAAAATAGCGTGAAAGACGGAGAGAGCAGACAGATAAAAGTATCGGATCCCGCTTGCATGGTATTTGTTTGCAACGATTGATGGGCTTCAGGGTCGTAGTAAAATAGTACAGCTAGTAATAGCAAATAGTGGTGAGCGATATATGATCCACTTACGCCCAGTAGTAGTTCCGGTTTATCAATTTTCACTTAGTTTTAGCCACGATCCTGTGATTGATTTGTGACAGGCAAGCAACGCCTTGTCTTTTTTCAACGAATCGCTTTGATCCAGATTATCACCACTGCCCAGTGATTGGCAACAATCTCTCAGCTTTTACAATAACATATGACTGGCGTGACAGGTGTTGCCACATTTGACTGTGTTCGTATTCATGTTTGACAAAGGTCAATATGTACAAGAGTGTGGAGCTTTTGAAGTCTTTCATTGGTTTCACTGGGAGTCTTGGATAGTCAACTTAATTATATAAAGCAATGGCTCTACATATAGCGACCGGAATAATAGAATTGATGTCCCACATCGATGAAGCAGATGGCAGCCATCTACGTGTAATAAGATTAGCTGACCGTGGTGAGGGGAGTTTGAATTCAAACTTCATACACATTTCCAATATCTGACGTGGCAGGCTAATCATCCCAAGAAAACAGCATTCATATCGTTGACAACATCTTCCAGCAATGGGCGTGCCAATAAAGGCAGCTCCAAAACTCAATTTGTAGTCATAAACTTACAGCCTGCTCTGATGCAGGACAATGGTTTTGATGGAATTGGATTTGAATTGATCGGTGGCATTTTGCATACTAATGTCGGAATTGCCATTCTTGAAGTCCCACACCTATGAAAGCAGATGAACTGTAAGCGTCGTACCTGATGACAAAAAGTGTGGCACATACTCGCTTATAGAGGAACCCCCCGCCAAGCACTTGTAAAGCCCAAAGAACGGTTGTGATAGTGCAGAATACCGCTGCGAGGATATGCCCTTGAGAGAACATGGAGATGGTGTTTATTAGTCCAGCCGAGCCAGTAGCTGCAGCGTCACATCAGTGGGTGCCCCAATCAATGTACGAGCTTGACTTACAAGGAATTCCAATGAACATGTAGATAGAATAAAGCAAGTGGAAGCCACAGAACAAGAAATAAATATCTGGATATTTCTATGTCAACATTTCATACCATTTACTGACCTCGACTTACAGAAAAAGATAGCCATAGCCTTGCCTTCATTCCTGCAGTAGCCCAGATAAATTGGTCGGAACCATAAGATAAAGGAGGCGATCGTGATAAAGACAAGATAGCTTGCTGAGCTCGCCATATCCGCTCTAAATGAAGATGAGCTTAGTCAAAATGGTGTAGTGGATTGATGCTCACCCTCCTTCTGAGCTCCCAGAGATCAGCAAGAAGATGCAGCCCAGCAAGTTGAAGATGAGAGTCACTACGAGCGCATACCATTGATATCCAATCAATGTAATGGTCTGCCTTTTGGATGGGTCTTGGATGACACCAGGATCGTAGTGGACAAAGGGGTAAACTGTACTAAAGTATTAGTACTTGACATCTTGTCAGTGTTTCAAGTGTCACGTACGTGGGGGCCAGTTGTTGGCATATGCTCCAGACTCCTGTTGTCTTCTAATAAATTCCGCCTCTCTCCTATTCAGCTCCTCTTCTCTCCTTTTGAGTTCTTCTGCCTTCTTATTGGCATCCTGACTGGCATAACCACCACCGTAGCCATAGTCGCCGTACGCATTCGTTGCGGATCCACTCGCACCACCAAAGGAAACTGACGATTCATTGGGTTCGGAGAATGGGTCTCTGACACTGTCGGCAAAGGGGTCGGTGTCAAGGGTGGCGTGAGCGGGTTCGTCTGCGAAGGGGTCCAGTTGGTTATTGTGGGACATTTTGTTTCAGTTGGTTGGCTAGAGGAAAAGAGTTGAAAGCCTAAATGATAAACGTCGGCACGTTGTTGGTTCAGGCGCACGACGTAGTATTAAGGTTGTGACGACAGGCGATCTGACATTCTTGGCCACACCATCATCTTCTACTTTAAGCGGCCATCTCCGCTTTAAAATTCCACATCACCATTCTCACTTCCTCCACCTCGTCGGCTACCGCCGCCGCAATCCACCACCACTCATCATCAGGCCACCCAGCAGCAACAGAGAAATAATATGAAGCAGGGACGAACGACAGTAATTGTCCATTGCTCTACAAGGCGTCCCATTACCCCCATGAGCTCCGTATTCAGTGCCCTTAGAAGGCTGATCCCGTTTGCAAAACCGAAGGTGTGTGTCGTGCTTTTAACATGGTCAGTCGCTGATAATCAACAGGGACTCATTGGTTATGATCTTCAGGGTATGCCCTGTAGCTCCAATGATTGCCGACAGCCAGCTGATCAGGTATAGGCAACCGCTACTTTGAGATACCAAATCCTGCAGGAGGCCGTACCAAAAGATTTGTGGAGTATGCCGTTAATCGCGATATCGCTGAATATGGCCGTGCGGACTTGAAGCCACCAGGTGAGGGAAATTCCCAAATGTTGACAGTACTAGACTGACCCTTTCCTCAGTTCAGTGGAAAGCGTGTAAGCCAGAAACTGAGCGGAATGGAGACCTCGCTGACCCCCGAGTCAGGGTTATCTCACACTCGTACAACACCTCCGACGGTGCAAGAACTTGAACACGATTATGAGCGACAAATCTCCCTCCTTCCGAAGGTTGCAGCGATCGAGGCTCGCGAACGTGAAGAACGTATTCGTCAGGGCTATCTCTTACCAGACGGCTCCGAGCTTGAACATCCACCTTCCCAGATTGGCGCACCTTCCACAAATACAGAGAGAAAGGCTCAGATTCAGAAATTCATATCTTCGCCGCAAAATTACCCTACAGAGGCGCCCAAAGAACGCTCTCCGTTTACCTATCCTGTGCCTACGCCCCAGTCCCAAGGGGTCGCATCACCGAGGAAGACTATAGATCCATCGACTGCGTCAGCCAAAGAGCTGAGGAAACTGGCCGAAGAAGATACTAAAAGGCGTATAGCGCAGACAGGAAATATGGAGTTGCCGCAGAAGGACAATGTGCAGTCTGTACAGATGGGCAAGGGAGGGCTGGAACCCAGAAGGAGAAGCAAAAAGTAGAAAAAAGTAATCACATCACGTTTTGTCAACACTCTTTGTTGTACATCTAACATCTCAGCCTTTGAGTACATGCATACAATAAAATTATGTTCCAAATTGATGTGCGGTGACTATTATCTGCTGCTGCCCAAATCTTATTCACTTCCCCCATTTGCACGCTTCGTTCTTGCCCACGCTGCCAAACTTCCTGGTGACAGGAAAAAGCTTCTTGGCGATCCTTCTTTCCTCTGTGATGATCCAGCTTCTGGTATATCCTTCCAACTCTCGTTGAAACCGGGGGGAGGTGGCGGGTAGAACTCAAACTCTGCTGTTTCTGGAAGGGGCTGTCGGTTTCGAAGCAATGACAGGATGAGGGACATGCCTTTACGAGACTGGAAAATGTCAGCGTGAGGTCGGAATGGATTGCCAAACTTACTGTTTCAGAGTTGCCTTCAAACTTGCCTACACCATACGACTCTATCCTTTGCCGAATAAGATTTGACCATGCACCTCCGAAATGAGACCGAACCTCGGCAGTAGTGTGATGTAACGTCGTACTGATGATGGTCAATACGACCCTTTCGACTAGAAGGCTTACCTATTAGGTCCAGTCCTCAGTTCTCCGCCTTCGATAACATGCATCAACTTTCGATGATTCAAGTTTCCCTGCTGCACTCTCAGCCTAGGCTGCTTTCCATATTCCTCGTCTTCTCCTTGCAAATCCCTCCCTTCTCCCCATCCTGGAGGGTCCACCACACTTTCTTCGAGAACCCATGCATCTAAACCTCGACCTCCTGATGTAGCACTTGATGGTAACCATCTTGTCGCCCACTTTGGTAAAATTCCTCTCTTCAATATAAGCCTAGTTGTATGAATCTGACCTGTGACGGGATCCACCCGGCGAGAGAGTACATCAACTGACAGTACATGGCGGGCGAAAGGATTAGGGTATCGGAGAAAGAAGGCTAAAAGCGGCGTAGGTGGTGGGTCGGGGCTGGACATGGTGAGGATCTGTCAGTCCCATTTGACTTGCGCGATGTGGATAGAGGACTTACTATTCATGGGTTTTCTTATATACTTGCACCATCCCGTGGCCCTGTGGCTATGGGCTGTATACTATTAATGCAGGGAACGTAAGTGGCGGAGAAAGACGAAGAAGCGTTGTCCTGTCTGCTGCTGGACTTGCGAACTTCTAATTCCAGAAAATAAACAGTGACGATCCTATTTGACAACAATTGTGGCGCTTCTTATTCGATCATCAGATGTGCGTCTTCTTTTCGTCTTGCGTTATTCTCCGGGACAGAACTGCTCGAGAATGATGCATGAGAACTGGCCACGCTGCCATAGCTGTGCCAGTTTGCCATTCATAGGATCTACATCATCCATATGGCCAAGTACAACGAAACCCACAACAGGGTCACGGCTCGGCGCAATGAAACGATTGGAAGTCACTGCCCACCATGGAAGCAACTTGCCTCTTTCACATGGGAAGAAGTCCGTCCCAGCTTCCTTGGCCTCACGAAGAACCATCCATACATTATACAGTCACTATATACTGTCAAATGTCAAGCAGACAAGTAAACAGGCTAAGATGTGCATTCACTAGAGTGATATTTGAGTTCTGACCATGTTTAGGCCCAGTTTGAGCTCTTTCTTGTTGGAGTCGGGAACTCAAAATTGACTTGATTTGATATTGAGCAGAATGAGACATGAGACACACACTTGCTTTCTCCTGCTGTCATCTTCATGCTGTGGTCAATTAATTGCATAGGGGGGAACTCTTTTTGCACTTCCTTGTGAAAGTATTAATACCGTAAACTGACACACCGTGGGAATTGTGTTCAACTTGCGACAGAATGAGAGGGCCAACGAAGGCAGAACGACGGAACTCCTTTGCAACTCGTCAACAGCATATTATCTTTTCTCGACTTTTCTATATTCTATTTCGCTTTCTCACCCACCATTACCCTCCTAAATGCCTCCCTCCAAGACGGCCAAATCCGCGGTGCTCAAAAAGAGACCATCAAGACAACGCATTGTAACCACAGAGTCCGACTCTGACGACGAGAGTCGCGTCCAAGCAGCTGCGCCAACTTCGCCCCAGCCAAGTGTTGAGGAAGATTCAAGTGTCAGTGCTGAAGGGCCTGGATCTGGAGGAAGTGACTCAAGCCTAACGCCTGCCCCGTCCCCCGAACAAGTGAAAAAGGTTTCAACGAAGATCCAAGCTGTCCCCAAAGCAAAGGATGTTGAGAAGGAAAAAGAAGGAGATGATATCAGAGACCTGGCAATGCCAGTATCTGATATTGCAAGGGGCTCTGTAACCCTAAAAGGCAGGCAGACGAGGGCTAGGACCAGAATGTCCGAAATTGGATCAGCGGAAAACAGTGAAGCTCCGTCTTCTGCTCCGACCCCTGCTCCTCCCGCGGAGGACGTCGATGTGCTTGCTGTGCATAAATCTACGGAAAAAGACTCGGGAAATACAAGTCCCAAAAAGATAAATCTCAAGCTCAAAATCGGGGGCGCAGCAGCTACCAAGATAGCGGCTCCTGTGGAAGATGATACGGAAAGTGAGCGAGAGAAGTCCGCAATGAAGATGAAGAGTGATATGGAGAAAAAGAGTGGAAAGAGAACGTCTCGAAGCATAGACGACGAAGGTCTGGAGGACGCAGGTCTAAAAAGAGCCAAGATGAAAAAGGTTGGAAAGGCAAAGAACGAAAGCAAAGGAACGGAAGGCGATGGCGAAGGTGAAGTGAAGGCGAGAATCGAAGAAGGAAAAAAGCCGACTAAGACCAAGAAAAAGTCTAGGAGGATCGTTGTCGATGATGAGGATGATGAGGATGAAGATATTGCCTCTACCACTAACCCTTCTATGACTGAAATACCTACCGCACCTACGCCCAAACCAACTTCACCCGCCAGATCTCTATCACCGGCCAAAGTCCCAACATCTAGCAACAAGCTGCCTTCATCATCACAAGCGAAGAATAAATCCCCTGTTGCTGAATCTTCTACGCCTTCTGTCCCTGCACCTAATGCAGCTACGGGAAAGCCCAAACCCAAACCCAAGGCCATCACCAAGCTTGAAGGTACCGAGGCGTCTCATAAAAAAACGCCATCTACGGGATCGGTTAACGGGACTCCTCAAAACAAGCTGTTGACCACGAAGAAGACACCATCAAGTAATATCAAACGTCCGCCTGGAAGTGTAAATAGTACTCCAGTAAATTCCACTCCCAAAGTAAAACCTACTGCGCTCGGTGGGAGTTTACTCGCTCAAACACTAAATGTGTTGAACTCCAAGCAGGGGAAGGACGAAAAAGAGGGCGCTATAAGCAAGGAAGACAAGAGAGAGAAGGAGAGGAAGGAGCGAGGAAGATTCGGATGGTATGATGAATGGATGCTCAGGTAGGGCATGAAACCGTCTGCTATCTAATCATAATGCTAACGAATCTCATAGCGCCTCGGAACAGAAGGAATTTGACGAGAGTCGTGCCAAGAGGGAGGCGGAAAGAAAGAAGCGCGATGCGTATGGAGTGAGTATTGTTCGAGTTTTTGGGGCTTTTAACTCACGTATTGGCTCTAGGCAAATATGTTGAATTTACAAGAAGGTCAGGATGCATGCCGAATCGACAACGTAAGTATGCTGCTTTCCCTTAATCCTGATATTCTGATGCATGATGCGTAGACACAACCCTCGCCTGCCATCTTTGATCGATTAGACCCCAAAGAAATCAACACAAGAAATGACTTGCCTTCGCAGATGTTACAGAGATTACTCGGATTTTGATTGGGCAGGGAGTTGGCTAGACTTTTCGGTTGTACATTAGTGTAGAACAGTCTGTGTTTTACTATATCATAACATTTGCATCCCTTTGACAGATCTTCACCTATGGATAGTTCAGTTTGGTTTTTCCTTCTCCCCGATCCACTCCCATCCATCCATCTCCTCCACTTCTCCGACCTCACTGCCAACCAACTTGCACATCCTTACCCTGCCTTTTCTCACTTTTCCATCCTTAATAAGCTTATCCAAGTGCGCATTAACATTCTTTGCAGCTGCAAAGAGCAACCGTTCGTCTTCACTCTTGTAAAGTATTCTTGCGATGACGCTCATGCTCACTCCTTTTGAAGCGTCAATCTTTTCAAGTGCCTTTTTTTCGTCTTCAAAGTCTGGTAGAGGTACCGCCTTTTGCTTATCGAGCATTGAACGCCCCTTAGCTTTGTTTTCCGCTTCCTTATTTTCATGGATCTCCTTTTTTAGCGTGATGAGCGCCTCTGCGATGTTTTCACCTCCATCTTCGACATTGAGAGACAGGGAAAAGCGCTTCAACGTAGCCACAATCTCATCTTCTCGTTTCTGCCGATGTGCGATATAAGTTTGGATGTGGGAGATGGACCCTTCTTGCGAAGGTATATGAGGCCCATGAGCCGGATAAAGGACTCTGGGTTGAAGGGCTAGCAAAGTCCGAAGCGAGGTCATATCTGTGCTCATAAGATCAATTACTGATCAATGATGATCACAAAATCAAAACAGACTCACAGGTTGAGAGATCGGTGAAATGTGTGGTGCCCTGACCCAGTACTGTATCCCCTGTGAAAACCCCTTTCTCACCCTCCATCAATACCAAACTGACCGAATCAGCTGTATGTCCTGGAGTTTTCAAGCATCTCACCGATACTCTAGCAATTTCGGGCACTTCATTCCATTTTGCCTTTCCATTCTCGTTGTGCTTCAACAAATACCTGTACTGTGGATCGATAATAGAGATCATGAGCCCTGGTAGGATGGGATGGAAAGGTTGAAGTGGTGAGAGAGGTGTGTATGTCCCAGGAGGTAGAGATTGCCAAATAGATGAGTCAGAGGTGGGACGATCTCGCTCTGACGCATTAAGCTCTGCCTCGTCGGGTGAAGGGAATTTCCACAATTTGGGAGGGCGACATCCGCGTTCTTTTAGAGTTGTAAGAAGAAGAGGCAATGCGCCGACATGATCCAGATGCCGATGGGTCAGGACGATATGCTCAATGTTGGGTAGCTTGCGTACTCCCGTCTTTCCTTCGTACCCTTTGACCCATGTACTTTCTGGACCGTACTCTTTCAAGCCGAGTTCATCCGCTCTTGGTTCAGCTTCCCGTTTCTCCTTGACAATCTTCTTCACCTCATCTCTCCTCTCTTCCTTGAAGTTCCTCAAAGAAACCTGGGCGGCAGAGGATTCAAAGTGGGTCTCACGTACTCCTGATTCGAGGGCTAGGTGGTGCAAGTGTACAAGGAGCAAGTCGACGTATTGCGCTGCTGTGTGTGGGGATGAGGTGTCAACCAGAATGAGGGGAGCATGGGGGTTCGAAGGGGGCTGCAAGAGGTAAGAATTTGTGCCCTGAAGTGTCATCAGGCCCGGATTTTGACCCAGAACACGAGTGACATGGGCAGATAGCTATTTTGCATAGCAGGTTGTCAGCCGGCGGCAGATCCTACAGTGAACTATATGGCTCACCTTGGTCACATCGCTCAACCTTTCTGTATTTCCCATGACCATTTTGTCACTTTTCTGCAGGTGCTTGCTGTTCGATCGCCAAGCAAAGTGTGTTACCGACCTCCTAAGGGCGGGAGTGATCAGGAGACAGAGGCGCAGATGGTTGCTGTTTACAGTCGCCAATGTACGGGCTGGCATATATAGGGGACGGAGCTGAAAGGATTAAGCTATGGCGGGAGATACATGGGGCGGGCGTGAATGGAGCGGGAGAGAGTTATTCGAGTAAAGCCTCCCATGGGCCTCTCGGAACGAATCCTTTGTTCTCTTACTGGGTGGAGGTGGAGGTCATACAATCTTATGCCGTCATCACTTCCATCTCCTCTTTCCATTAAATGCCTGCATTCCCATTTTGTATGCTTCATGATCTACTATAGCCATCCGCTCAAACGGTGCTTGTCATTATCATTTACAAACTTAGTGCTAGTATCTCTTTACCATCCTCCCGAAACCCCGCCACTGCTCGCATCATTGCCCCATCCACCACCACTGCCACCGTTACTTTCTCCCCATCCGCCGCCACCACCACCACCACTAGCGTTCGTCCTCTGATCCCACCCACCACTGCCGCCGTCATTGCTCACCGGGGCATGAGCAGGAGGGGTTCTCTTACCTCGCGAGCCCCATCCACTGTCCCTTGGCTTGCCATCTCTAACCGCACCAAACTCATTCATTCCACCTCGCAGATGGGGAGGTTGGTCTCGGGACGCACCAAAACCCGTGGGGGGGCTATTGGCGGCAGGTACGCCTCCCAACATCCTCAGCCGATCAGGATGGATACCAGGGGCGCCACCGGCAGACGCAGATTCGGAAGGAGGAGCAGGGCGGGCAGCACGAGCATCAGGTTGTGGGTAGACGAAGGATGCTGCAGCGGGCGAAAGGGTACTGCTATCGGCAGTGGCAGAAGGCGCACGTCTTCTGCTACCCCAGCCATTGTCACCACCTGCAGAAGCGTTAGCTCCGCTCACGCGACGGGACGAAGGCTGGTTATAGTCGCGAGAGGGGCCGCTAGAGACCGGGTCGACAACAGGGCCTCCACCTAGCATCCGCAGGCGGGAGGGGTGAATACCGGCAGACGTCGAGCTGGTTTCGGAAGGGGCTGGAGTAGAGGCGGGTTCGCCCCAGCCACCAGCGCCAGAAGGCGCACTGGGGACAGGACTGGCATTGGGGCTTCCACCTAGCATCTTCAGGCGGGAAGGGTGAATACCGGCACGTGTCGAGCCGGTTTCAGAAGGGGTGGAAACAGAAGCAGGTTCGCCCCATCCACCAGAATCGGCACCAAAGGCAGGTTCACCCCAGCCGCCGGGATCGGCGCTAGAGGCAGACCTCTCTTCATCACCCGAGGTAACCGACTTGGCCTTGCTTGCCTTTTTGGAGGACCGCTTGTTTCGTCGAGAGCGAAATGCTAACGGAGGTAAGAATTCAACAGGGTCAGGCATAGGGTTAGCCTGTGAATAGCTGGTATCTTGATAAGCATCCGGGTCCAGTATTGACAGACACACGTAGACTTACACGACACCGCCTTCCCATGGTACATATGCGCTTTTTTTCGGTTGCTCAGGCTTAGATTCTGGGGCTAGGTGTGAATGGACCTCATTCTGTTCAGTAGGGTGGGCTTCGGCAGGGTCGATAGTGGATGGTTCACCCCATCCTCTAGCATTATTCTCAGTGGAAGAGGCGGGTACTGGAGCAGGAGTAGGCTCACCCCATCCTCCATTTGATGTAGCAGTTTCAACCGGTGCTGAGGTTTGATCGGGAGATTGAGGGTGAGATTGGCGTTCACCTGGACCGGGAGAGCCATTGAGATTTACATTAGACAGAACTTTGGTGACCTCTTCAGCTGAGGGAGTAGACTGTGAACTCTACGAATTAACGTCAGCCCATTATCTGGCAGAAAAGAGAGCCGATTTGTATAGCAGCCAATTGTAGCGCCGTGCTTTTGAAATCAAACTGACCTGCTTTGCTCGCTGTGCGGCCTGGAACTTTTTAAACTCTTGGAACTCGAGCCATTCCTGCATGGCCACGCTAACCGTCTGTCAAAAGGCAGTTTGTCAGCCGCCTTGGAGGCTCTGAAGGGGAATGGGAATATAGGCTTAACCTACGTTGGCATCGCTTGGGGGCGCTTGGAAGGTCATTGTGACGACATTGACATTGTGGAAAGAAGAAAAAAAGAAGAAAGAAGGAAACGAAAGTGTGGGAGAGCGACGGAGCGGTCGCGGTCAGCAATTCATGTTCCGATCGTGCGCGACTTATTGTTAATTAATATTACGTAATTACAACACAGTCAAACTGTACGTAATACAACCATGGAGAAAGAGGGGAAAACCCCCGAAGCGCTCCGACGACTGGCGACGAGCACCGGGAAAGCGTCAGCGCCAGCAGACAATCGCAGAGTGAGCGAGAACTCGGCCGCAAAGTCGCCTAGACACAGGGCGGCAGCAGAATCGTGAAACATTACCCAAAGCCTTGACACGTCTGGTAGCAATTGGTCCATAGATGCATCCCTATTTCCAATCCAACTCGTCCCTATAGCTCAATCCGAAAATCTCACTATATAATGTCGAGTTGGCTATTTTGTCGAAAAGAGAGTCATTTAAGAGGACTTGGCCTGCTCGAGACGGAGGTAGTAGTCGTCACGC
>NC_026752.1:692085-739585 GCF_000149245.1 Cryptococcus neoformans H99 | reverse complement strand
CGACTCCCCCCCACCGCAACCACCCTCTAATCGCACACCCTCTGCTGCTGCTTCCTCTTTTACTGACCGCCTCCGCTCAACCATCTCACCAGCCTTATCTCATCCTCCGTTGGGACAACCGATACCCTCATCCAGTTCTTATGACGCCAGTGGGAGTGGATCAAGGAAGGAGGAAAGGGCAGTTTCCGAATTCGATGAAGAGGCTTACTATCGAGAATTAGGGATTGCGGATGATGACGAACCGGAAGTCCCTAGTACGCCGACCTCTAATATATTCGGCTCGCTTTCTCCAGCCCGGAACATCTATGGTATACCTCATGACGGCGCAGGCCGTGAAAGAGTGGAGGCTGGATTTGGAATGGATCTTAGAGAGGGCAACGCTACGAATTGGGAAGAAATCGACGAAGAAATGGAGATTGAGGACATGGATGACGTGCGAAAGATGGGGTTGGTTTGGACTCGTGAGAGGGGCACAACAGACATTATGCCGTGGGAGGGAGAGCTAGTGGATGCGCTGCTGGACAAGCTTGAGCAACAGGTTACTATCTCACTCTGTTTTAGCATAAAGCAGCAATTGACGATAAGATGGTAGCAAAAGATGGTGTCCGCCCTCCGTTCAGATCCACAAACCTCGGAAGAAGAACATTTCAAACTCATGTTGGTGCAGACAGAAATGGAACGAGTCAAGTATCTGGTGAGATCATATGTGAGAACAAGATTGCACAAGGTCCGTCACGTCATGTTATTTGGGTCAATATGATCTGATTGAAAGCAGATTGAAAAGTTCTCGTACCATATCACTTTATCACCGGAGCTGCACAACCTACTGTCCGGCGCGGAACTGTCACATGCTCAGAGGTACAACAATCCAGTCATATCCATTTCATATCCAGTCTGATTACCGTTATGTAGATACACGGAACTGCTTCACACGCATTTCCAGCACTCTGTTCTCGACAGTTTACCCGAATCTTTCAGGAGACTGGACGAGACTTACGGCGATGGGACATCAATGGGTAAGATATCTCTGCCCATGCCTGAAGGGGAAAGGTGCTAACGTTATTTTCAAGTAACAAAACCGAATAAGCAGATCCCGATACTCATTTATGTGCGGAAAGACTGTGGAGAGATCAACCTGGAGAGGTTTGTCTTCCCTTGCCCAAGCGGCTGCATACTGACATGCAAGCACAGCGGTGAAGAAGCCCTTTTGGCTAAAGGCACTACTCATCTGGTAAAGTACAGTCTCATAGAACGTTGGATCAAACTCGGATGGGTTGAAGTCTTATAATATCCCGTGTCATCTATAGAATGCATATATACTACACAGCCTTTCTAGGAGTCATGTATTGCTTGGGGATGAGTAAGTACGATATGCGTAAGGATGCAATAACTACAACAAAGGAATAATCAAGGATGATGCTCTTCTATAAGGTTCAGCTTTTGTCAGTCGCACTTTCCATTGGCGTTGCAATTTTCCGAGCTTGCTCCACCGCTTTGGTTTCTACTTCTACTTCCTGATTAATTTCCTCGTCTTCTTCTGCCACTCTAATTTTTATCACTTCCTCAATCTTGTGAAGTAAATCATCCTATTTGCTGTCAGTGCCGGAATTTATGATCTTGAAAAAGCATACTAATCGATAAGGTTTGATGACGACCTCATCCATCCCGCTCGCCTTCGCCAGGTCGATTTGCCCTTGTCGAGCATTACCAGCTGGGCGCACATAGTACATATAGAGTAAGCAAATGTATTGTTGAGTAACCAGTCTCAACGACTTACTCAGGGCGATGACCAGGTTCTTCTTCAATTTTCCAGCATTTTCTTCTTCTCTGATATGCCCAACAGCAGTGAGACCGTCCATTACTATATACCACGTATATTAAACACACAAATCCCGCGGTAAACTTTTGAAACTCACCAGGCATCTCAAGATCCATGAGCACACAGTCAAACGCCTGGCCGTCAGATTCATTTTCTATACTTGACACTTTCCTGATCTTTTCCAGGGCTTCCAGGCCATCGTTTGCCACTGTAAATCATCAGCACAGGCCATACACCAGACAGCTTGCATCACTAACCGTCGCAAGTCAGATTACAATGCTTCAGTTGCCTCGCCAGCACAGTCTGGTTGATCAGGTTATCTTCTACAATCAAAACATGAGGTCTCCTTCTTAAGCCAAAGTATCTTGCTGTGTCCCGTTGAGCCTTCATTTTGGCTCGAAGATCACTATCCGTTGCAGGAGACGTTCGACATGTCTTGGCTTTAATGTAGAAGCGGAATGTGCTGCCTTTGCCCTTTTCGCTGACAACTTCAATGCTGCCGCCCACTGTTCAGCTGTCAGTTTAACATTTAAGTTAATAAATGAACAGAAGCATACTTAATTCAGCCAATTCTGTCAAACCACCGTTAGCGATAGAGATCCTTTGAAATGATGTTTTTACTCACTTCGACAGACAAATAATCCAAGGCCCGATCCACCAAAGATGGTGTGAGTTTTCGCTACATGACGAAATCAGTCCTATTACCATTAACCTTCCAGCTACATACGAGAGACTTGTGAGAATCTTTGGAAAAGTTTTTGACATTCGTCTTCGGATAAACCGGGACCAGTGTCGGCGACTGTCAAGGTAAACTAGTCAGCTGTTCATACTCGATACTGTGGATATACGGCATTTTACCTTCGAGAAAGACGAAAATCGGCATATCATCTTTAAGTACAGGCGGCTGAGAAAGGACGTCTTTAGCTACCGCACAAGTTCCTTCTTCAGGTGGATCAAAGCTAATATCGGTTCGAACTTCGATATGTCGAATAGCTTGATGAAAAATTCAGCGACAACGCTTGATCTTCTAACTCACAACGACTCACAGCTTGTGGCAGTGAAACGGATAGCGTTGGACAGTAAGTTTGTTGTGCTATTGCATTTGTGAATGATTGAACTTCGATGATTCTCGCTCATTTGACTTACATTTGGTTGAGCCTTACCAAATCGGCCTTGACATAGCGAATCCCCAGCTTCTTATTGTTATCTCCAGTCTTGAGAGATAGTGATATTCTTTTCATTCTCGCTTCATTCTGGAAGATTGAAATGATGTTTTGAGCCTCTTTTGAGAGATCAAATTCGACGTCAAACATCTGAAGCATATCTGGTCCAATCTCGTCAGTGGTACAGGCAAAGAAAAGTAGGGCTTCCACTATTTACCTAGCTGAATTCTTCCCAAGGAAAGTACATCATTACTGATCCTTTCTTGAGTAAGACCACATTGATAGATGCTCTCAAGTGCTTCAAGATCCTCTTCGATATTGTTCATCAACTGACGAGTAGGAATGAAAGCTGTGTGGTTAGCCATAGCGATGTGGAGCTGTTCCTGCAAGGACAGAAGGTTGGTTTTGACTAGAGAGGAACAGTGAAGAAGCGCTATATGTTAATCACAGGCGAAGGATAGAAGAAAAGGACTTATCTGCATTACACTGCTGATAGGGTTTCGAATTTCATGGCTTCAGATGAACATCAGTAAATGGTTGAATGCGAAAAGAAAAATATTATCCTACGATGTGATGTCAATGAGTAATTCCTGTTGTCGCTTCGCTTCCTCAGCATCCAGTCTACGTTGCTCGGCTTCTATCACCTGACGGCGTTGCGACTCCTCATGAACCTTTCTTTCCGTGATGTCCGTCTATCAGAACAGATAATTAGCGCGAGCGATCTACAACCCCACAAAAAATATATAAATAACGTACGACGCATCCAAGCAGACCCTGTGGTGTGTAATTAGTGTCTAAGCTAATAAAAGTTTGATCTGACATACCTTGAGACCGACCGACCCATTAGAAATTGCGTCTAAACGAATAATTGTTCTATGATGTCGTTAGATGTTACATCGAAATCAGGACGAGTACCTACACAGTGACTTAAGGAATCCAGCATCAGCGCACATAAGTAGGTGTATAAAGAGGTAACTCACTCCAACGGCCATTGGCATACTCCCAATCACCCATCAAAGACTTTTCCGGCGAGGTCAAAGCTTCTTTCCAGAACGCCCTAGCTGCTTCACGCTCATGTGGGGCAATAATGACATCAACCCAGTCGACGATCGGTTCATTCATTGGGTAACCTGACACCTTGTACCTGATACCCCAGGTGTAAGACACTGAACCATATGTGTAGGCCTTACTTGACTCACCAAGCGCTGTTGGCAAACGTGATGTTACCATTCTGGTCTGCTCGGAAGATACCGACAGGAGAGACTGAGTTTCACCGAACAATGATCAGCAATCGTATATTTTTATTTTTATGAACTTACACTCTGCCAGAGCTCTAAGCTCTGCTGTTCGTTCCTCAAATGCTTCTTCAAGATGTCTACGCTTTTTGCCAAGTTGCAATCTGTGATGTGTTAGGGGATTCCAATTGCTGTCGATTCCGCTCCGACATACTGCATATGGGCACGAGCGACGATCTCTCGAGCACTAAATGGTTTCGCGAGATAGTCTAAGGCTTTGCAGTTAGCCATGTCATAGTGGGAAACAACCTGGGAGGAATTTACCTTCGGCTCCAGCCATGATACCGTCAACTTTGGACTCATCGGCTCCACGGGCGGTCCTTTTACTGACATCAGGCTGCAAGCATCTCAAACTTCAGGAAATTAACTCACAGCATTATTACGGGCACCATTTTGAGATCCTTGGATCTTTTCAAGGCCACAAGGAGTTCGAAACCATTAAGCTGTATGGTGCAGTAAGGTCAGTAACTGCTTAACAAAACCAAAATTAAACTCACGTGAGGCATCATAACATCGGAAATTATCAGATCGGGTACCGACTTCTGACAGAGCTCCAAAGCTTCTTGGCCATCGCGAGCTTCAACGACTTGGCAGTACTGACTGAAAATCGACTTCATGTAACGCCTTGTATCGGCCGAGTCTGTGACTATGGTAAGCACCGACCAAAGCAAGGAACTACAGGGTAATGACCTTCTACAAGCATTATCACGTCCTCTTTCTGGAAGTAGAGTGTATTGGGATCAATCGGCTTGGCATTACCCATCCCTGATGAATCACCAGTGAGGGCCGAGCTGGATTCGTCTGAAGAAACGACGCTGCCAGTTTCACGATCTCGGACCCACTGCATAGCTTCGTCTACTAAACCCTGTCCATATGTTAACTGGGGCATGTTAGGCATTCGACCGGTGTCAATGGCCTCAAAGGGCAAGTGGTCACTACCAATTCTACCAGATGTATTAGTTACCAGCACAAGGCGCATTCAATTTGGTCTTTGTCGACTGCTTACGGTATCTTGACTCTGAATGTCGAGCCATCTATAAATGCTGGTGTGAGCATGGTGCGTATAATGAATCGTTGTACTTACGTGAGCCATCTATTGACTCTTCCTCTGTGAAACTTTCAATCTCAAGGGTACCACCGTGAAGACTGATGAGTTCCTGTGATAGATGAGGCTATTCAGCAACAAAGCCACTTTTACTGGCTATCAATGAAATGGCTTACTTTCGTCAACGACAGTCCGATGCCGGTTCCCTCATGAGACCTGCTGACCGATTGCACCCGATGGAAGCGCTCGCCGATGAGATGGATATCTGAGCCTACACGTACAAATAAGCATGTTCCAGTGCCAATGGCGGAACGACTTACGAGGAATACCGACACCGCTATCTTGCACAGTAAGAATCGCCTGGCCAGATGAGTAATATAGCTCAATTTTGACGAAACCAGTCATCGTATACTTCATGGCGTTACCTACAACACCTTGATCAGCATGGTTCCCAACTATTAGCAAGGCCTAGGCCTCACCAATCAGGTTAAAAACGATTTTTTCCTATTTCAGAGTGACATTCTAGATTAGCTAGAGGCCTCAGTTTTAACAAATGTGCCTCACCCAATGCTCAGGGTCGACAAATACGTTTTCAGGTGAAGTATCTACTTCGATGATGTACTTGAGCTTGGCCTGCAGATTTGACTCAGTTACTCGTACCATCCAAACATAATCTGGCGCACCTTCTCAATCGTTGCCTTGAAAAGCAAGGCCAAATCTCTTGTCATGATACCCAGATTGACAGGCCTGAATGTTCCTCTTAATCGACCAGCTTCTAGTCGACTAACGTCCATTAAGGTAGACACGAGACGTGATAGGCGGCGGCTTTATGAAGATGATTCTGTTAAAGGAATTATAATATATGACCAGACGACAGCACCTACAGATTACGACGTGCCATTAACAGCATCTCTTTCTTAGGTCCATCTTTGGTCTCCATTAAAAGATCCTCAATCGGACCGGAGATAAGGGTCAGAGGTGTCCTATGGCATTGTCAGTAGAACTCCACCGAAGAAAAACCAAGCAACGAACCTTAGTTCATGACTGACGTTGGAAAACAGAAGACTCTGGAAAAGAATGAGCATCACTCGCGTCCTTACAAATCAACTTACTTTGGCACGATCCAACGCAGCTAATTCATCTAGCCTTAGTCTTTCCGCCTCGTAGGAACGTACTGCCGCTATACCTGACGCCAATTGCAACCTTAATCTGTTTACTCTTTAGCAACGTTGTGACAGGGTAGTTAACTAAACAGCTTACACATGCTAGGAAAATATTCAGTTATTTGTTTCATTGGTTGCAAGTTTCAATTGACTTACAATGAATGACTCATAGTCCTCATCAAAAGGTCTTCTGATGTTTAGGCCTAAGACCAATACTGCACTCGGTATGCCTTCCTCTGAATCACTTCTGATGGGTACGACAATCGCCGCGTTCGGTAATTCATCCCAGACCCTTATCGGGTAATCCTTGATGAGGCCAGCAACGTTTTCCACCAGAATTAGCCTTTTGCACTGCAATGCCTCTCGAATAGGCCAATGCTTCAGCTCAGGAGTAGGATAAGGCTCACTCTCCCCCTCGTCAATATCTCCCAGAGGGATATGAGAAATGCCGCCGGTGGATGAAATCAGGGACATTGCTGGAGAGCTATTGAGACCCTGAGGGAAACGGTTGATAGAGCTGCCGCGTCTCTGTCGAATAGTGAAGGACATGGAAGACGGAGTCGATGGGTGGCTTTCAGGAATCCCAACTCTTCCGACCAGAGTCACATCCACCTGGACTTCATTTGGATCATTCTTCGTGATTTCAGCAGTATTTGCCACCAGGCCCTTTCCTTTTGCTGATAGAAAACATGATTAGCTCATGACAATCTAGCAGATTAGTGTACTCACATGACAAAGTAGGCTCGACACGATACAAAGCAGCAAATGGAGTATCTCGAGGGTTACTCTCCAGGATCTCGCATACCGCATCATTGAATTCGTCCATAGTCCTTGCAATCGCTACAAGATCAGACTTCTATTAGCCTTCATCATCTACATAACGGCGCGACTTACATGTTCTCTGCCCCATTTCCCGTACCGTAGCCGTCCTCCTCTCCGCCAAAACTTTCTTTGTGGTACGGACCGTTGCATTCCACAAACCTCCAAAGGTTCCATCTTCCTGCAAAACAGGCACCCACATCCAGGTATGGTACTCTTCCCAAACACCCTCTCCTTGGTGAGGAAGTTGTTTGAAGAGTAAGAAATCTACATGAATGGAAGTCAGCCGGTTTTCTACTACCCGGCACGTAAAACCGCCACTTACCATCTTCCTTCCATACTGGGGTACCGCTAAGAACTACTTCTGATAATGGACCAATTGAATTCCAGATCTCTGACCAGGCAACAGGGCCTGACATTCCAAAAATGTCTGGATGTTTGTGAATCGCCTTTCCATAGAATTGTCAGTTTAGACAGTTACATTATGATTGAGGACTCACTCGGGCATAGGGCTCATTGTAAATCAGGGTAAGCTCTTCGCCCCACCAAAGGCAGCATTGATGAGGGTAATTGAGTACCAAACCCACTGCGCTATGTAAGCAGCCTGTTCGCACCTTTATGATGGTGACATTTTACATACCAATGGTCTTTAAACTTTGCGACCACTGTTCCAACGGACCCAATGGCGTCTTCGACCAATCAGTCTGATCCATTAACACATCCACACTGGTCCTCGATTCCCCTCTAGCTTCTAGCCCTTGTGCCTGGCGGCTAACTGTACCATCCCCATTGAACATCAACGGCGCGGAATGTTTCTTACTAGGCGGCAAGATGCCAGGGCCCTTGAGCTCATCGATTAGAGATTTTTTTGCAGGTGAAATGTTGTCTGTATCAGGGTTCGGCGTAAGGGATGATTGAGGAGCAGTACTGAACGGCAAAGGAGGTGGCGATTGAGAGGGTGACAGTATAGTGGTCTTGGGAATAGCAAGGGGATAATTGGACCTCGTGGCAGCTTCATCCTGTACTCCCTGCAGCTCGGGGCTAGCCAATGGGCTTGACTGGAACGATGAGTTGGGTACAAAGAGGGACTTGGGTACAGTTGTGATAATGGCAAAAGAATGCGTGTTCATCGGCGCCTTTAAACCGCCTGTACCTAATCTCGTGACGGGCATGATTGTCTTTGTAAATTCCAAGGTCACGGTCCCGGGGTTCACTAGCTCAATTATTACTGTCGCAGGGTTGTTCTGCATCCCTTCCTCCACTTCAATTCCAGTCAACTCACTCGAATTGGACAAATGGTCAGATTTAGTTGAGCGATCTTCATAGGGATGTTCAGGCGCCCAGAAATGTTCTGGCGGTTGAGGCATTCGATCTTGCCCAGGATCGGCCGAGTGAAGCATTTGGGTTACAGAGAACTCCGATGATGATTGGCTTGAAATCATTTTTGCCAGCACTTCCGGTATCCCCACACCAGCAGCTTTTGCAACATGAACGATCTGTTCCTTCCCGTTTCCCGTAGCTTCTTTGACACCTCCAATCCAATTCCCAAGTTTACGCGCTCCTTTCACATTGAGGCAATTCAACAATGGCTGGTCATTGGTCAGGTTCCTCCACTTTTCATTTGCCCAAACAATGTCAAATGGCTGCGATGTTCCGTGGTCCGCACACGTGAATAGTTTGGGTGCTTCTGTATTGAACGAGGGCGATGGAAATTCGTCCAGCTCTTCCTGAGAAGGTTGTGAAGGCGGAGGTATAGGGACCAAAAGTACCAAGGATGGGTAGGGATAGGACTGCAAGGGACGTTAGTATTCGTGGGAGTGGGCAGAGAGACGCACCTCAAGATACCGCGTAGGCAGCGCCGAGTAGTCAATGCTGCCGTTTCCTAACATAATTGGCGTTCCACATAGGTTATCCAAAGTGGTGAGAGAGTGATAATGGATGGGTTGAGAAAGGAAGCAAGAGAAAGCTGCGATAGAAATGAAAGATGACTGGACTGGTCGATCGTGAGTTGTAACAAGAATCGATGAGCAATGACATGCTTCTCGGCGAAAGTAGGGCAGGGCGGCGGTGACAGCCGTCAAAAGCTCAGGCACCACAGTACACAATAATATAAGGTAAGTATTGTTGGCTGCTGATGATGACATCCATCCGCCTCCCGTCCCCGCCAGGGCTCAGTAGTGCTTAGTGCGACACTTTCCTGCAGTAATGTAGAGAAACAAGTAACAGACCCTACCCCCAGGTGACCGCACTCATACTGACAATGCCCTTCAACAAAACATATACTTCAATTTGTAAGGAGGAAAAAGGATGATCGGTATGTCCAGAACGCAGAGCGAACGCGTTTTCGTCATCCGAAAAGCCAAAAAATTGTTACCACAATGCTGCTGTTCTACATTGGTACCTTTTTGTCGTAATTTTTTGAGATCCACTTCAAAATTCCTATTTTTGTTTTTCGGCTTTATCTTTTTCGTAATTAACTATAACCCCAAACACCAACCGAGGCCCTATAAATACTATGTTAAAAGAAGGAACAGTATGTAGAATGAAGTAGGAGGCGGATGAGACTATTAAAATTATTAGAGCTCGGGGCTGGTTAGCCCTTTGGATCACTGCTCACTGCTAATTGTCGCAACTCGCTGCACATCATTGATTGGTACGCCGCGTCCTCTTCTCTGACGCTTCTTTTATTTCTCTATCTCCTTTTATTCTAAGTGAATCGCGACTATTACGCTATGAAATCGGGCATTCTTTGAAGATTGACTATTATGTGCAGCGACTGTTATCCGTGAGATCTTATAATTCACGATGGTAACATTACCATTTTTTTCATTCATCCCATGCCGGCCACTTCGTTCATCATTGCGCACCCTCACTCTTCATCTTCCTGATCGTTGCCAATGGCGGACCGACAGATGATTCTTCAGCTAAATGGATTATAACTCTGAGCCCGCTCAGGCGATCCTGCACAGGGAGAACATGGTAGTATAATAGTAACGTCCATCTTCAAAGGTCAAACACACACCTCTGTGAGACTACTCATTGGAATAACAATTAGGCTCCTAGTATCCGCTGTTTCCAACCGCTCAGTACTGGGTCTGTACATCGATCCTACCAGGCGTTATTCTAAAATGAGTTCTTGAGATCGCTGAAATCGCAGCCATAGCCCATGGATGTCGATTGCTGGGTGAGAGGAACACTTTACATGGTACAGGTAGTTTATACAACAAACATTGCCTAGAAGATGTATACCATGATCATTTCTCTCTCTCCAAAGGATCTTTTTGGGCGATCGTGTTTCCAACATGTTCCCTGATGGCCGCCCAAGGATTTTGCTGAAATGCTGGATGTTTCATCACAGCTGGAATCCTCTTCGAACTTTCCTGGCTGTTCAAGGGTCAGCTAAATTCCTTGCCTCTTGATTCCAAGGCTTACATGATGTTTTTTCGCTTCTTCTCTCTCAATGTCTTTCCCTTACCGCTTCCGATTTTCCCCTTTTCTTTCTCTTTCTCTAACCATACCCTTCTTTCTTCGTCTCTCTCCTCCTTCGTTTTTACTCTTTTTTCCTCCTTAACGCCAACAACTTGAGCAGGTTTGAGGTCTTCGTCAGGAATTACACCCTCCAATGCAGTTCCAAGGGACCCAAGACCACCGGCAAGATTACGAGCTTTGCGTTTTTGTCGACGAAGGTGGGATTTGGATGGAATGAAGTAAGGGTGGGGAGCTTTCCCTGTACCCAGAGTCTGGTATTAGTAGGGCAAGCAAGAGATATTGGGACTATCCATACCTGATATGGTGTCGGCAGGTTGGGGAGGCAAAAATAATCCCTTTTTGCTTTTGGGCCGCTCCTGCTCTACCAGTGTGTGCACAGGGTGAGGAACAACGGCCTAATTACTGATTAGCAAACGGTTTCCAGCCTACTCGCCAAGAGCTATTATAGAGGTTCTTACTGGTTCCTCTGTGATTATGGCATCGGCCGAAAATCCTTGTTGGGCATCAGTCCTTGGAAGAGAGACCGCAGAAGTATGGTGACGGATCTTAGCGCGTCCAATTCGTGGCTTTTTGAGCCATTACAGTCAGCAGCGAGCCAAAATCCGCACTAGCAATGCTTACCATGTTGAAAAATGACAGTGCACGTTGCGATTTGTAGAAGTATATGCTTCAAGACAGTCCTTGCAATGAACACCGTGAAAATAATAATCTGTAAGTTCGCCGTCGATTTGCGCGATGCTGTGTGTTAAGGTGCAGCGTCGGTACGCCGAGAAATTATTCTTCTGGTCATCGTCCAGATAGTAAATTGTCGGCTTCGTAGAGGTGGAGGTGTATCTGTTTTTTAACTTAATTAATAATGTGTTAATAAGGCTTTTCTTAAACCCCATTCCATCAATGTCAGATGTCGAGTTCTCCGAAGAAGTCGAGGTTGTCGGTCACGATTCAATCAACCACCATTTCGTTTTCTCTTCTTTTGTTGCAATCAAGTCTCTCCTGAGTGGTTGTCTACTTCTGCTACTAATAACTTATTCTACATGACATTTCAGGGACTCGATACAAATGGGCCAAATCATTAAAAATGAAAACACTCGATACAAAAAGATATCGCATGCATATTTGAAATGTGATAGCAACAGATTAACGCTTGACCCAGGTGTACTATGGAAGAACTTCCGTCAGAAAGGGCGAGCAGACTTATGACAAAAGCGCACTTACCCCTTTTCTGGCCTTGGCCCTGTTGGTTTTCTTCCTCTCCACCATTCTAGTGTCCCTCATAAGAGCACCATCTGGGATACCATCAGTACATTATCCAAATGCAGATCACCAGGTTGCGTCCTTACCTGCTCTGAGCACATCCGTTGAATCTTCTCTAAGAATGGACAAAGCCCTGGCTACACCAAGAGCAACCGCGCCGGCTTGACCAGAAACGCCACCACCGCAGGCAAAAGCAAAAATATTGTACCCGCCTAGAAGGCCAGTCAACCTCAATGGACGAAGTATAGTTTCTCGGTCAATGAGGCGGGGGAAGTAGGTGGAAATCGGCTGGTGGTTGATAAGAACCTCAGAGGTGGGAAGAGTAAGGATGTCAGTGGAAGAACTTTCGGTTGGTTGAAGGAAGGGTCGAGCCGACGGGTTGGGGATCATCCATACTCTTGCACTAGACGTCTTCTTCCTTCCCATGGCATATGCCCTCCCGTATTCATCCACCTTTCTTTTCTCTTTCTTTTCTTTGACATCCTCCTTCCCCTCGGCCAAGCCGGTTCGTTCGTACTTCTCCAACGCGGCGTCAATCTTGGCAGCTAAGTCAGGATAGCCAGCAAGTTCGCTCACGTGCCGAAGGTTATGCAGCTCGCTGAGGAGGTCCATAACCTGGCGGAGGGTGCTAGTCTTGAGCTTTACCTGGAAGATCGAGGACAGCTCTTCAGGGGAAACCCAAGCTGCCCTCGGAGGAGTAACATGAGGAAGGTCGGAAGGGAGCGGGTAAATATGAGCTTCACGAAGGACTGCTGTCGTGTTCTTGACTGTGGAAGATAAGGAAGCGAGGGCTTCGTGGAACTCAGGTCGGCCAGTGAAGAATTGAGCTGATTCAGGGCGAGGGTTGCGTCGCGGAGGGGCATAGTCATTTGATGGTGGAGAATAAGGGGTAATTGTCGCGTAGCCCCTGCTGAATGAGGCAGCGAGGGATCGCAGTGACCGTAATGAAGAAGTAGAAGGGAAAGTCATGCCGGCGTATGGCTGTTTTCGGGCTACAGCAAGTCGTTATATCGACCGAATCGAAGGGTAGCGTGCTGATGAAGAACGAAGCGACGGATGATGGTGGTGGTGGCTTCTTTGTTGATAATCCTCCTCGACTTTTTCCGACCGTTTGCCACATCATGCTTTTTCAGGCACCACCAACCATGGGGCGGTCATCGCCGTCTTTCTCCCGTCCACCGTGTCGTTTGTTGTCATCATCATGACATCTCGCAATCCTTATTAATGATGCGTGCGAGCTTGCCTCCGCCGCTTCACATTTCGTCTATCTGATAACACGAGCAAAGGACCCTTTTGGACCTTTTTTGAATCCTAGTAGGCAATTATACCTCTTCAGCTAATAATGGACGTCGATCAAACTTCTCTCTCGGTCGAGCAACGAATGGACCAAAAGTTGAGATCGAGTTTAGAGATACATCACTTGGTATGTGTTTTGCCTAATAGTTGGGTATTTATTTCTCTTACTGATTTATTTTGAAGGAATTCATTGATACTTCCGGCAACTGTGGAATGTCCTATGCCGTCATTATCGTGTCTCCTAATTTTGCAAAGAAGATTACGTTGCAAAGGCATAAGCTTGGTGAGCTGCCAATGGTAAACCAATGACCATCGCTGATGTGAACATAGTGAACCAAATACTTGCGGAAGAGATTGCTCAGCTTCATGCTTTCTCTCAAGTGAGTGCTCCTATAAGTTGGCGCAATTGAAATGAAGCTGACTACTACATCGCCAAAGAAAACGCTCACTCCTGAGCAATGGGAAAAAGAAAAAACCAAATAGGCTGATTTGATAGGCCAGCATGAGTAGTTTAGTAGGGTGGGGATAGATTGCAGCATTCATATGTATCATATCATAGCTTGAGTCTCGTGTGTCAAAATCATTTGTCTCGTGCGTCGAATTTGTATACATTGGAGTTGGTCAATTTTATTACCCGCTCGCTCCTTGTGCAAAGCGCAATGGCCATGGAGGGTCGATAGTCTATTATAAATATGCTGTAGGATTGTAATAGGGTTTAGTGTACCGATTCTCAAACTTTGAATTTGGCCGTTAAAGTGTCGATTTGATCCCTTCGCATTTTCCGAGGAATTCCGTATTCGGTCATGTGCGATTGATTTGATGCCGTTTCCATTTTGGCCAGCGCCCATTACCCCCCCGTGCTTTTGTGGCCATTTTGTAACGTCGCCGAGCAATTGTTACCTTCTCCGCTTTTTCCATCGCATATATATTCCGCACCTATCCATCACAACACTTTACTCCTCACACAGCCCACACCAGCAATATATCCACACGACAGCAACTCAGATATCATGGCGCAGGATTTTGACATATAGCCGCCGCTTTCTACTAGTTTTACCACGGCCTTCGACTCCTTTCCCAGAGAGTCCTGGCGACTCGACCATAAATATTTCCTCGTACACACTCTTTCGTACTCCTACAAGCCGCTAGAATTTTCTATTCAACAGCTGCCCTGGTGTCCTACTTTGGCCGCTGAGACTTGTCTTTCGTTTTTCATTCCACAATGGTGCTCATTAACGACAAGAAATTCGCTTGCGAAAAATGCATCAAAGGCCATCGTGTTTCGGCCTGCACGCACACAGACCGGCCCTTATTCGAAGTCAAAAAGAAGGGTCGTCCGTCCACACAATGCAGGCACTGCAAGGAAAAACGGAAAAGTGCGGGATCATCTGTTCACACAAAGGTATGTATTATTCCGCTCTTGTCTTGTTCTATCCGCGCAATGACTTGTTCGCTGCCTATTGCTGGTACCATTTGCTGACATACATACATCAGTGCCAATGCGGAGCAACAGACCCTAAAACACTCAAAGACATCCTTGCCAGTGTCAATGCTGCTCATGCTGCGGCCAATGAGTCTGGGGGTGCATCTGCGACGGCAAATACGAGCGCGGAACCAGAGATTGAGACTAGGAAGGGACAACCGGGATCTAAACCTACTTTCCCTAGAGGTTTGAAAGATGTTCATGAGATCGCGGCGGCTGCGAATGCTTTGCAGGGTTGGGGGGAAGATGACCAGGTGGTTAAAGCAGCCGAGAGGACAGGTAAGTTGATTCCTCGTCACAAGAAAATGACTTTATCTGACGAATCACTGCAGTGCAAGCCTTGCTGAACCCTTGTAAATGCGAGTTGGGAGGCCCATGCACGTGTTGCCAGATAAAAACAAAGCCGAGAAGGAAGCACTCTGGACATGAGTTTGAAAATCCGGCCAGTGCTGGGGCTACGCCACCCGGTGGCGGTTGTTGTGGTTCGTCAGTGCACTCTCGCGACGATGTGGCCACTCGCAACTCTCCTACGTCTATCAACTCCTCCGAAGCCATCCATCATCCTCCGCAAACTGCACCAATGTTACACAAGACACGACTCTTTTCTCCCTACTCTACCGATCTGCGCCGGCGTGATTCCTCATCAAGCACAGGCTCAAAAACCCCAGGTTGGGCTAGTCCCCGTGCTATGCGCCCTCCAGTCAGTCGTATCAAACCTTTGACGGACATGCGTCGCCTCATGAATGCGGCAGTCAACCAGGACGGCACTCTGGCGTCAGAAATTCCCCGTTCTGTGGTTGGTCTTCCTACGCTGCCGGGCATTGAAAGCTTTAATACCTCTGCCAATCTTGAGAATGGAGAGAAATCTAAAGATGTAGACATGCCCTTGGCTTTTCCTACTTCGGAAGATGTAGTCATTGGGGCGTGCATGTGTGGAGATGACTGTTCATGTCCTGGTTGTGCGACCCACGATCATCACAACATCTCACCTAGTAATCGTACTCATGATGGCTCATGCGGAGAGAGCTGCAAGGGCCATAACGATTGTGCACACTCCATACCTATTCCATCAGGTGTCCAATCCATCGCCCAATTAATCTGCATCGCGGCTTCTCAAGTGCCTCCCCCGCCCCCCAACCGGACAGATTCCCTTAATCCTCACGATACAAGGATCCTTCCTCCTTCGGTTTCGTTGAGTGAAGATGTTGCACGCACAATGGGCATCGTTCCTCTGAAACCTTTAGAGTGTTGTGGAGGTAAATGCGGGTGTCCTCCTGGGGAATGCGCCTGTACGAAACAATGTTGTGGATGTTGTGGTGAGTGTACTTGTGAAAAGGATGAGGACACTCGGATGGAGGAGGAAGGGGAATATACGGAGAGCGCCAGGGATGTTACGACATCAAGTTGCGGAGGTTGCAAGGGAAAAGAGAAGCAAAGCGGGTTTTCGGACATGATGTCCCCTCAAATCCCCCAATCCGTATCGCCTACTTCCTATCATGTACCTCCACTTCAGCCGAAACCTTTGAACCTCCCCGTGTCTACGATTCATCATTCAACGCTTTCACCATCTTTCAATACGCCACAACCATCGCCTCCGGCTGTATCTTCACCTGCAGATTCACTTTCTATGGCTGTTCATCCATCCAATGGTCCAAATGTTAGGCCTGTCCCAATGATTCAACCACGCCCCATATTACCAAAACGTGCATCTGACACAGGCTTGGTCATGCCCCAAGGTTCTCGACCTCCTTCTGCTTTGGGACGATCAGGCAGCATGACGGCCACAAAGAGGAGTGGGACAAGCACCGGGGTGAGAAGGAGCAACAGTGACGTGAGGAAGGTGGTTGGTCCATCTCAGCCTCATCACCGGCCGTCCATTCAAAGCTCAAGTGATCGGTCATTCTATATCGGCTCTCCTTCTAATCAGATAGCTCCCGGTGGGGTACCCATGGCCTCAGCGCCTTCTCAAATGACTGCTCCTCTGAACAGCGCCGACTCTAACTCTGATCTGCTCGCATTTATCCAACAGCAATGGTCCGCAGACAAAACATCTAATTCAAATTCAGATATGAACCCTTCTCATCCAACCATGCCCGTTTCGCTGACGGCCGAACCCTGGGCCTTCCCACCGCAAAACGAGACCACAGACGATTCTGCACCGGTCCCTTTTGACCTGGATGCGTTTTTGATGAGTATCGGGGTGCAACCCGATGGAGAACTTAGAAATGATAGGCCGCTATCATCTCAGCCGCCGCAATCACTCATGCCAAATATTCCTCCGACTCAACCAATTGCCCCTCTACCTCCTATTCCGCCGTCAATGAGCGACGTTAGACCTGGATACGACATGACATTTGCCAACTTCTTCCTCAACTCTACTCCGTCAGGGCCTTCTGGTCCCTCCGCCATACCCGCCACCAATATACCATCGCGCCATACAACCCCCCAAGCCTCTCGACCGCTCACACCTCCAGAATCTAGCTTCACAGAACCGCCTCGTTGGAAGTTTCCCGGTGATTTGGGTGGTGAAATCCCGATATGGAATGGTCCGGAAGCCTTGGAAGGTTTTGGAGTGCTTGGGTCACCAGTGTCGGAAAAGGAAGAGGTTACAGAAGAAAGCCAAAATGAGAAAGACATAATAGATCTCTCAAAACCGTTGGATTCCGCGGCCCTGACGAAAATCATGAAGGCCCTGGAGAAGCAAGGAGGTGGACAATCGTCTTCGCAGGGGGCGCCGTCGGTGGCGAACACGGATCAGCAACTTCAGTCGTTACCAGCACTTCAAACTGTTCCTCCAGTCCACCCAGCCTCTGTTATCTCTCCTACGAGAGCAGATCCTGCCCATGAGCTCGATGACATGTTCAGCCAGTTCGTCACTCTTGATGGTACTCCTATTGGCAGCAATAATGATGGTCTTGGATTGAATGGTGGCCCGGGGATGATGGCTCTACCTACAAATTTGTCTTTGGGAGATGAGCTAGGTTTCGGGGGGGAAATGAGGTGGGATCAGGCTAGGATGTGGAGTAATTAATTAAGTAGTAGGGCTGCTGCTGTCTGGGAATTGATTGTATGTTTGTTGTAGATTGTAATAGATTTAAGCATACGACTGATGGGAATGGGAACTATGATAATGTCTGCATTGTAATCCTTCCTGATCATGAATTTCAAACGACATCATATACGTATCTCGCAAACTTAGAAACTGTTGCGGGCGACTGCTGGTGGAAGTATGATGTAGCAAGCCCCCCAAGTGTCATTTTGACATTTTTTTATCGAGACAATGTATTTGATCCCGCGATTTGAGACTCACGATATCAGGCTCAGTTTTCCACTGTTTGCCCTACTAATCAGCGTCTCTGTTCGTTCGACTTACGTAGCAAGAGGTTGTTCATTGTAATTTCCAGCGCCAACATCCAGCTCCATAGCGTACATCCAGAACATCTTTTGTATCTCTTCCGCCGTCAGCCATTACGCCATGCCTTCTCTGATCGCAGATTACGGATCTTCAGATGACGAATCACTTTCCTTGAACGCCTCTACTTCTCTCCCGGCGCCTGGAGGAAGCTTTAACTCCAATGGAGCAACAGTGGATGATGATGAAGATGATGAAAAGATAGAAGAAGAAGCGAAGAAGGATGCCTTTGGTTTGACATCTGTGGCGAAAGCAGGGCGAGAAGCAGAAGCGAAACGGCAAAAAGAGGTGGTCGCTGCCGCACCTGATGTGCTCAAAGAAGTGAGTAACGAGTTGGCTATTATTTTTTTGTTTGTTCAGCTCAGCTGACTCAAACCTAAGGATCCCAATGGAGCCGGAATGGCTATCATAACAAGACCTACAGACAAGGTTATGAACGTTAATCTTACTTACGAGGAAATGAGCCGTCCTGTTGCGGGGCCAGAGAATCCGTTCGACCAAAGAAAGAACAAGGGGATGAACACTTTATCGGGTGTGTCTAATATCATATCCTTCTACAGTTGTTCCGTGGCTAACATGGTTCGGTAGGACATGTCGAGGAGCAGTCCATGGATGATTATTCTTTCCTCATGGCTCAGCGCACATTTGACGTTCACGGCTATGCGCTCAACCCTTCCATCCAAAATGTCACGGCTCCCATAGTTGGCTCTCTGACCAATGCTCGCCAAAATGGGTATAACTCTATAGAAAACATAAGGCCGACCAGATCCGAACGAAAAGAAACTAAGAGAAAGCGAGGCGGTAAAGGAGACGCCAGCGTTGTCGATGGCGAAGGGGCGTATGTGGGCCCGTGGGCCAATTGGCAACAAGACAAACAGGAGGCTCCTGTGGTAGAAGAAGAAGAGGATGACGAAGAGTGGAGAGAGGAGAAGAGGAGGAGAGAAGAAGCCTCCGCAGCCGCCAAGGAGAAGATGAAGACCGCGATGGAAGAGAAGAGTATCTTCCATGGTACGTATATATGTGCGTTCGGATTCATATCATGCTGACTGAAGTTTCATCAGGCAAAGACCTTTATGACTATGCTGGGCGGACATACATGCACATTCCTACCGACAAGGACGTTAAACTCAATCCGTCAGACGGTGCTCCGCCCCCCAATGCTTATCTCCCGGAACGGTGTATACATACTTGGGTGAGCTGGATGCTTACATTCAACCACGTGATACTGACATGTAATCGAACAGACTGGCCACAACAAAGCTGTTTCTGCCGTCCGCTTGTTCCCTCGCAGTGGTCATCTTCTGCTTTCTGCTAGTATGGACACCAAAGTCAAGCTTTGGGACGTTTACAACGAAGGCAACTGTCTGCGAACATTCCTTGGCCACTCTCAAGCTGTGAAGGATATTGCTTTCAACAACAGCGGGGACAAGTTCCTTTCAGCATCCTATGATAAGCACATCAAGTTGTGGGATACAGAGACGGGCAAGTGTATCCAAGCGTTCACGAATGGCAAGATCCCGAATGTCGTCAAATTTAATCCTGATGGAGATAAGCAAAATATTTTCTTGGCCGGTATGCAAGATAAGAAAATTATCCAGGTACGTGTCTGTCTGCTGAAGGGGAAGGTCGCCGCCTAACAATTTTTTTAGTATGACTTGCGAGAGCGTGAGATTGTGCAAACTTACGATCAACATCTTGGCCCTGTAAACACCATCACGTTCGTGGATGAGAACCGACGATTTGTCACCACTTCTGATGATAAAACCATCCGAGGCTGGGACTATGACATTCCTGTGGTTATCAAGTACATCGCCGAGCCTTACATGCACTCCATGCCGGCGGTCACCTTGCACCCCAGTAGTAAGTGTTTCACCCACTGTGATCAGAAGCCACTGGTTGAAACACTTTCGCAGAACGTTACTTTGCTTGTCAATCTCTTGACAACCAAATTCTTGTCTACTCTGCCGACGGCAGCTTCCGTCAAAATAAGAAGAAGCGCTTCGCTGGCCATACTATCGCCGGTTATGCTTGTAATATTGGTTTCTCGCCTGATGGCAAATACATTTCTTCCGGTACTGGCAGTGGTGAGATGGTATTCTGGGATTGGAAGAGTGGAAAGATTATGAAGAGGTTGAAGGCACACAAGGAAGTTGTCATTGACCATGCCTGGCTTCCCAACGAACATGTGAGTGATTGCCTCCTATATCCGGCTGATGTGTCTTGCTGACGAATAACCACAGTCCAAGCTTGTCACCGCATCTTGGGATGGCCTAATCAAATTGTGGACCTAGGTTGTCTTGGAGAAATGGTGTGGATGGTGCTCAGAAAACAGATAGGCAGGTTTTATCATAACATGTATTATCTCGCTACAATGATTTATAATATAAGCAGTATACAATCTTTGCTGTCACGCAGCCCCATTACCTTGTCTTATTACAGTCTCAGATAGCTGGTTGAGTCTCCTTATCAAAGCAGTTGTGGTATGTTTCGACAATACGACTGTCGTCTGCCAAGCATACCGTGGTTTCCTCTACTTGATTGTGAATGGCTATAATGCCCCCCTCTGAAGGAAACCCTTCTGGAAGTATGATGACCATGTGATTGAGGTTTAACCGCAACGGCGGTGTGACTGATAGGTGGTGGAGAGTTTGATGAATATTTTGGTGGGGAATGGTATGCCTTTGCCTGAGGAGCAAGAACAGTCTCATGAACTATTGATGCTGGAGCGATTGTTACAGAGGAAGGGTAGGGCACTACGTTGTAAGTGAGGACGGAGCCGGGGACAATGAAGGGGTTGTAAAACCATCGAGGGCGGTAGAGCCAAGGGTTGACGGCTGAACCATCCAGATCAGGCCCGCCATGTCCTTAACCAATGTCGATAGAGCGAGACTCACCGGCTATAGGCATGATCCTGAGTAGGTATGGCTATGGTTGCTATATATATGGGTGATTAGACAGTAGCTGCTTCGAATTTCTGTAAATTCTCATGAAGTTCGATAAACTATACGTGGGGGGCTGGGATCTTCAAGAAATGGTCTACTGTAGGTTTTAATACATACGTTATGTCTCAATAGCCATGAGAGTTTCGGTAAGCAGGATATACAAGAGGCTGAGGTACCGCAGTGAGCTATCGCTATCTGTAAATTACTCATACCTCTCTTTTGTGGATGGCTAGCGAACTAGGGTCCCCCGAACATAAGAGGCAGCAACGAACAAATGTTCAAACATGCGAGAACTTGGTGAAAGGATTCTCTCTATTTGTGGGGATCGCTAATTTGTCAAAAGGGCGTCATCAATGGTCCTCAGGTCAGACAGGTTTTATGTTTAAGGGACGCAAAACCTGAATGGTTTTGCTGCACAGATTGCGCGAATGGCAGGGTAGTAGTCACTCAACATCATCATTGGTTGCGATTCAGTCAGAAGATTCACATCAGGAAGGTTGGAAGGTTTACAGAAGTCAAAAAAGAAATAAGATCTTCCTTAATTCAGAACATGATACAATAAACAATAGCAGCCGCGGTAATAAGGAGCACGGAGATGCACGCATATGATGATGAGTGAAACAAAACAAGAACTTTTTTCCATCATCTGCATCCGTCACACTATTAATTATTCGTCTTGTTGCCTTTTTTTTGTCACTGACGTCAGTCGTTCGGGCCGTAGTAATATAATCGGGACTCACACCAAGCACAGACTGCCCCGCAACTAATTACCATAGAGGCAGGGTGCTTGCAGATGATGAATGGATGGAGAGTGAATGTTCGTTGCAGATAAGAACGAAGGAAGCCGAAGTTGACGTGAACCGTTTATTTGACCTCGTTGAATGCTTCGAAGAGGCTATTGACATAACCGGCTCTCCATTATTCACCTTCGCTCTCTACGAGCGGCGGTATGCATAGGACTGGCCATGCAACGGACTATGTGATGGTGTGGCTGATGCATGTGGATGGATGGATGGATGCATGCATGCATGCATAGGCCGAAGCTGCGGTGTGGGTTTTGTGGTGGAGTGCCACATGCGTAATCAGCACAGTTCGCGGGTGTTGTCTTCGCTGCTCGTTCGCTGAAAGCCTCCATTCTACTCTGGCAACACGCTTCTCCCTCGAATCCGCCACCGCATTTGGCCAAGACGAATGCCTTGACTGACATACACCATAGCCACAGAGAACATCTTCTTCTCACTGCATCGCCACTGCATACAACTCGTGCATACAATTCGCCCCGCACACAGCAGCAAGTGAGCCCGTCCCGCAACCCATGCCTGTAGCTGACAAACCGACGGGCAGCCACAGACCAACTAGCTTATAAGTATTAGGAAAGGCGGTCTATAATGAGAGAGTCAAGCGTCACGGGTCCGCCTCAGAACAGAGCGGTCACCATAATCACACATATGGTCTACGATAGACGAGGTGAGTGATCGATCTGCATCCGTGCCACTCTTCGATGCATGCAGACTGTGTTATATGGAGTGCCCAGGTCTCTAACCGAACTTGGCTGACAAGACCGCAGCACTCGACACTAATAGTCCCTTGGCTCTTCTCAACAGTCTGACCGCCCTCACATCCCTCACTTCAACATCTCCTCGTATCCGAGAGATGCTCACAATCGATGGTGGGCTCGAACGTCTGCTAGACATCCTTCGAGAATCTTGTCTTCCCAAAGAAGCACCTGTTCCCCAAGATCTTTGGGGTTTAAATGGCCCGCCTACTGCCCGGGTCATCACCATGGACCGTGCCAACTCTCTCAAGCATAGCCTGGCTTTCCAGTGTGTTGTCAACATCGGCGTACGGGGAAGCGAGACGATCAGGACAAGGGTAGTTCAGAGCGGAGCATTGGATCTGGTTGCGCAGATATTGGAGAGCTGGCTGAAAGACCACGGCATATCAATCTACTCCGGACCTCTGGGAAGTCAAGCGGCCGTTGATGCTTTTGCGGCGGGCCATCCTGTGCCAGGCACTGAGAACTTACGGAGAAGGGAAAGGAGGGAAGACAAAGACAGGACTGAAAGACGACATCGGGCCTCTCATTACCCTCATCCACCACAAGCGGAGCAACCCACGGTTGCATCATCCAGTCGAACCGGCGCTCCTTCAGGTATCGCGCGACAGGCCACGCCGGCCGCCTCTGTGGTATCTACATCTTCTACTGATGTGTCGAGACCCCAGTCTCGAAATGTTGATACAGACGTGGACATGGCGGATGTTGAAAATGGCGAATCGACTGATGCATCCATAGATGCGGATGACACTAGTATCGATGACACGCGGGCAGATTCCGCTGCTGGCCCCAGCACATCTCAAGCTCAATCATCCACCACACCTCGAGCAAGAACGAATATCCTTCCAATGACCATACCCTCTACCTCTCGTCCATCTAGAGAGCACGATATACCTGTTCATGCAGGGAGTGTGGTAGAATCGTCCTCAGGCGACGACCATGCGAATCATGGCGGCGGGATACCTCGCATCACATCCGAGAGCAATTTAGTCACAGGAAACCAGGGTCATCGTCCACCGAACATCAATATCGGCCCAAGTCGTACAACCCAGCTCCCGCAAGACCCTACAAGTACCCAATCGAGCCCCATGGGCACACCGCCACGAGCTGATGGCGAAGTGGTGGCTACGAGTGTACGTCACGGTCGACGAGGGACAATTATTGCAAGGCAGAACAATCTTGCACCTAGAAATGACAGAGAAACCCGGCAAGGAGATGGAGGTGGCAGAGAGCATTCAGACGGAGGAGAGGATATAGATCTGCCTGCTGCAACGATTGCAGCGGGTATTGCAGCCGTCAATGCGCAGGCAATGGAGAACAATGGACCGATCATACCTGATGAACCTGGACCACCCCCAAACGTGGAAATTATAGAAACGAATGGAGGACAGGAATTGGATGAGCCTGATCCCGAAGCGATCGCGGCCGAGCAGGCAAGATTAGACATGGAAGCAGGTGCTCCACCTGGTCAACCTGGTGCGGCGCAGACACCTAGAAATGCTCCTATGGAAGCTCCCACTCCAAGGCAGGCTCGAGGCCAAGAAACGCGGCCTACAGAAGTACAAGCGCAGATTATCATTGCCAATGGCGCTCCCAGAGGCTTCAATGATCTGGGAAGCTACGTTGGGATCAGCTCACTGTTAAATCCTGATGGCAACAGGTACTCAGACGACAGTATTCTTTTGTCGCTTCAACTCCTTGCGTATCTCTCCAAGTACCCGCATGTCCGAACCACTTTCCATCATCCCCGCCGACCTATTCACCCTACTTTCGACCTAGGATACGACTATGTCGCCAATCCACTCCCTGAACGCCCCGCATATTCTGAAACTCCCGATATTTTTTCTGTTGTGGAACGTCTTACATTCCGGCCATCCCCATCGGATCCTTTAATGTTTAAGATTCCTCCAGAGATTCAGTACTGGGCGGGTGTCATCATGCGCAATGCGTGCAGAAAAGACGATGCTAGAGGTGGGATCAGACAATGTGCTAACATGTCTTGTGGTAAATGGGAAAAGTTCTCGAGAGAGTTTGCAAAATGCAGGAGATGTAGAAAAGCAAAGTATTGTAGCAAAGAGTGTCAAAGTAGGGCATGGCAAGAAGGGCATCGATTCTGGTATGTTATTTTATCCTTTCAGTGTGTATCTACTGACATATTCGACAGGTGCAGCTCGCGCAACGATCAAGAGCCTTCTGCTAATGCTTCTGCGGCCGCTTCTGCCGCTGCAGCTGAAGCGGCTCAATCACAAGCACAGGCAGAGGATGAAGAAGATGTCAGAGTGGGGCTCGAGATGGGTCTATCTCCTGAAGTTGTAACAAGAGCGTTGGCTGCGGCGAGAGCTGCTGGAATTGAAAACGCAAGGACTCCTCCTGGCCGCGTCCCGATCAGGCGCGCTGATCATAATAGTCATAGTTAGACATGCATGCACCTACTTAACGCAGCGCTAGCCGTTTTTCAAACGTACGTACTTTACTTATTCAGGATTCACAAAATCCGTAGTCATCTCAAATTTGGCTCCGTGCCGCTCCTTTCCCCAGACGTGGCTAAACGGAATCAAATTTGAGACTTACAGGAGCTTTGTGGCCGCTGTGCTGCATGAAATCGGGCTATACAAAGGCACGTTTTTTCTACCGTACAAGAAAGGATTGATTCTGTAGTATCATTTGGTAAGAAGTATCATTTGGTAAGATGTTAAACCTTAATATCTTCGTATGCATAAATAATGGCCGTTTGGAAATGGTCGAGGAAGGCCAAAATCACCCGACAACCCCTGCCAAAGTTGCAACTTGACTCAAGTCTTCGTGCCTCGTCAGAGATAAGCTGAAGTCCGTCAAGGGGCTGGGCTTGTGTCGAGCCGCCGATAGTGTTAATTGTATGATGGAAGTCACGTGACTAGGTTGTGCCTAGTGAATGATGATATGTACTCGGGTTATCCCGATCTTGCTCGAACTTTCCTCCTCCACTTAACGACTTCGTTCGTTGTAGCCTATAAAAATTCCACTCCTCCAACGAATTCTCCTCCCCTCCCTTTCCCAAAACTTCTGCCATGCTCGCACGAAAACATCTAATAAGAACAGCGCGTCTATCTATCCCACGTCCTTCACTCGCCACCCGCGCCGTCGCCCTAGGGTATGTCCGTACCTATGCCCAAGGTCCTCCACGCCCTCCACCCGGCGGACCAGGTGGTCCACCCGGTGGCGGCTTTGGCGGCATGCGCTTCCCAGGCGGAGGCATGATGGGCCAGCAACCTGAGAAGGGTGAGACACTAAAACAATTCTCCATCGACCTTACTAAGCTGGCAAGGGATGGTAAACTCGACCCCACCATTGGACGGGACGAGGAGATTAGAAGAACTATCCAGATTTTGAGTAGGAGAACGAAGAGTAACCCCGTATTGCTTGGTCTTCCCGGTGTTGGAAAGACTGCCATCTTGGAAGGACTGGCTACGCGGATTGTGAATAAGGAGGTGCCAGAGGTACGTCTAGCCATTTCATATGTTGAGTCAAATCTGATAAGACATTGTAGTCGCTACATGGCAAACGTTTATTATCTCTCGACTTATCAATGCTTATGGCCGGTACTGGCGTTCGAGGAGAATTCGAATCTCGATTCAAGTCACTTCTCAAAGATATTGAGGAAGAAGAGGGCGACGTTATTGTCTTTATTGACGAGCTTCATACTCTTCTCAACCTTGGCAAAGCCGAAGGCTCTCTTGATGCTGGCAACATGATCAAGCCTGCCCTCGCCCGTGGTCTTCAGCTCGTTGGCGCCACTACACTTGACGAGTACCGCAAGACCATTGAAAAGGATGCGGCTCTTCAACGACGTTTCCAACCCATCATGATCAACGAGCCTAGTGTTGAATCGACCATTTCAATTCTGCGAGGCTTAAAGTCTAGATTTGAAGTACATTTTGGTGTGCAGATAGCCGACTCTGCCTTAGTTACTGCCGCCGTCTATTCAGACAGATATATCTCTGATAGATTCCTTCCGGATAAGGCCATTGACCTTGTCGATGAAGCCTCATCTGCCCTCAAACTCGCTCAAGAATCACGACCTACCGAACTCGAAAAGCTCGATCGAGAAATTGTCACTCTTGAGATTGAGAGAGAATCTCTCAAGAATGAAGACGACCCATTTTCAGTTAGTCGAATGGAGAAGGTAGAAAAAGAACTGGAGGAGAAGAAGCAAGAACAACGACGTCTGGCGGATCTTTGGGCTCAGGAAAGGGAACGTGTAGCGGAGATCAAAGAAATAAAGGAACAGATCGAGCAGGCCAACGTTGATTTGGAAAATGCGCAGAGAAATGGAGAGTTTGAAAAGGCGTCCAAATTGAGATTCTCGACAATTCCTCAGCTGCAGGCCAAGTTACCCAAGGCCCAAGCAGAGTTGAAATCGGAAAATGAGGAAGAACCTGGTATGGCCGTCCGTGATAGAGTGACAAGTGAGGACATCGCAGTTGTGTACGTGGTTTTCTACTCTTCCACAAAAGGCCATTGTTGACATTTCATGTAGGGTTGCCAAGTCGACTGGTATTCCTGTTGCCAATCTTCTCAAGGGCGAGCGTGAACGTCTTGTACATATGGAAGAATCTCTTAAACAACGAGTCGTTGGCCAAGATCAGGTCATTCACGCCGTGGCTGATGCCGTCCGACTTTCGCGAGCGGGTCTGCAAGCGCCTACCCGGCCTCTTGCTTCATTCTTGTTCCTCGGTCCTACTGGTGTAGGTAAGACCGAACTTACGAAGAGTCTTGCCGAGTTTTTATTTGCCGATGAAAAGAGGGCTTTGTGAGTCATACCGTCTGGCTCCGAGGAGCAGTGCTCACCATAACTGTGTAGGATCCAACTCAACATGTCTGAATTCCACGATAAACACACCGTGTCCCGGCTTATCGGTGCGACTGCCGGGTTTGTCGGCTACGAAGAAGGTGGTCAATTAACTGAAGCCGTCCGTCGTCGACCATATGCTGTCGTAGTATTCGACGAGATTGAAAAGGCACATCCCGATGTTGCAAACATTCTCCTGCAGATCCTCGATGAAGGTTGTCTGACCGACGGTCAGGGTAGACTGGTCAATTTCAAGAATACGATTATCTGTTTGACTTCCAATCTTGGATCAGAAGCGCTCTATGAGCCCGACGCGACTCATCCCGATGGCTCCATTACTGAGGCCACCCGGGCCTCTATTCTTTCGCACGTTGGTCGCTTCTTCCGTCCTGAGCTCGTCAACCGTCTCGACGAGCTTCTTATCTTCAACAAGCTTCCGCCTTCCATCATCCTTGATATTGTTTCCCTTCGACTCAGTGAGCTTCAATCTCGACTTGATGGACGACGTATCACTTTGGAAGTGAATGACGACGCGAGAGCTTGGCTGGCGAAGAAGGGATTCTCTGAAGAATATGGCGCGCGAGCTGTTGGAAGAGTTGTAAGAGATCAAGTGATCAGCAAGGTGGCTGGCAGATTGTTGGATGGTACGATCAAAGATGGAGACATTATTAAGATTAGACTGGAAGGGGAGGAATTGGAAATCTCGAGTGCGCCTAATCCCAACATTCCTCATCCCTCTCAAGAAGGTGGCGAGCATATTAATCCGTCTGCCAGAAGAGCGTCTACGGAGGCAGAGTCTAGGCCATTGAATATCCTCGAGGATGGAGTGGAGGAGGAAGGGGATGAAGATACCCCAAGGAGGACGGTTTATTACTAATTGAGTGTTGCATAAGTTTGCATTGTAATTGTAGTTTTATAATGAGCTGAGATGAACATCACTTCTCATGGTTGATCAGCAATGTTCGGTGAGAAAGTTTGAGCTCACGCATATCAGCCATTACATAATTAATCACCCTGGGTTTTCCGGAGAACGGCAACGATTCGAAATAGTTTCCTCTCCTTTTTAGCTTTGGCTCCTTGTTATTATTTCTTCCTCTTCTGCGCTTCTTCCTCTTCTGCGCTTCTTCTCACAGCCCCGTCCTCTCAATATCTCTCTTCTTCTTCTCTTCCAATCACAACCCTCAGCATTCCCGCAATCTAAATTTCAAGGTGTCAGCAACATTTTGCAAGATATGATTGATCTTATGCGTTCCTAAGCTAAAAAACTGCGAATTACGTCCATGAATATTCCTTCATTCTTATTTGATCGATTCATCTCCCTCACGAATTGACATTGTACGCTTTTGTCTGGATTGAACTGTCAACGGATGTTTTAAAGAAGCTGAGCACGTGCTCAGGAAGAGAAGATTTTAGAATAGAAGATTTCGGAAGAGTTGGCTCGAAGGAGAAATCGAATGAGTGAAGGAAATAAAGAGGAGGAAACAAGAAGATTCTGCGACGATGGTGAAAGGCGCGGTGGTTGAGAGGCATCTTTGGTTCATGGGACTGCCGGATCTCATCGTAATAGATATTATCCTATCTACGGAGAAAAAATAGAGCTGGACATTCAAACGCAGGACGTAAAAGAATGGCGGACGAAGTTTGCACTATACAACACTGCAGGACGAAAAAAACTGTCGGCAAAAAAAGTTTGACACAGGTGAGATTCGAACTCACGCGCCCGAAGGCACCACATCATAATCTGATTACCTAAGCAACCATAGCAATGTGACGGAATAACCACTATCCGACTGTATCATCGGTTGTGGATGAACTCTGTTTTTCTAATTATTATCCCTAATGTGGCGGCTGCTGGGGTCAGCTCAGATGATTCAGCGCTGCAATTAATTAAACAAACACCTCAAAGCACCCGGCAGAAGGCTCCAATTATTCAGAGAAGTTAGAGTATCGAGCCGATTCTTGTATACATCATATTTATGGCATGCTTGCCTCTCGGTACCATTAGATATCATACTTGAAAGGAAATAATAAAGTGAAACGGCGTGCTGTAGTGGTAAAGTGTTGTTGCGGGATGCAAGACAAACAATGACCCCCTTGTTATACATGACTCATCACTTTAACAGACTAAAAATAAGTCAACGGTATATAACGAAGGCGATCCATGTATTAATTATTTATGTCATCTATACAGTTTCACATGTGACAACACCATACTATCATTCATCATAATTAAATCATCATTCATCATTTACTACGCTACAGATGACGACATATCGCGGATGATTCTTCTGATTCCTTGTTCGTTTCCGTGTTTTTAAAATTATTAATCGGTCGCTATTGTGCCTGATGAATGACCAAAGAAGTCTAACTGAAAGAGTATGTGCCGATGATGACTGCAGTCTAGAACCTGGGAATCGTATCTCATTTATCTTTTACTTTCTGGCTTCTAAGAGCAACAAGCCAACCCATGATTCTCCTCTTATTGATCGCCCTGTTTGGCTAGTGGTCCACGGGATATGGGATGCGGGATACAGGCTATCTTCTACTCTCTGTTCTCTAGGGGCTTATTAGATCTCCGCCAACCACAGACACCTTCCAATTTCCTGCACTATTCCAAGAGGATAACATACTGTACTTCCCGCATATACGACTTCTAGCTCAACTTAAGAGCAGGCACTCAGTTACTAAAAGCATGTCGTCCCGCCGCTTCTCATTACATTATGTATTATGGATGTCACTCCCGCCATGCACAACAAATGAAAAAAAAAAAAAAAAACACATGACGAGCAGGTACAGCAGGCTGCATATCAAAGTCCAAAGTTTATTAGGCGGTCAGCATGTAACTACTGAATACTTTGAATAGATACTGGCGATCGAAGATTACTGATGTGAACAAGTCACCGGGTTACCAGTCATGCTTGTCCGAGTACTGTGTGTTGCAGGGCATGCAGAACATGATCAGCTATGACCTGAACCGAAGGAATTTGGAATCCGGAACCTGATTAAGGGTCCAGGTAACTTACTCCTTACGTACCACTCTTTCATCTTCCACTTGTTCCAATAAAGATCTCATCCGTCAACCATGAAGTCTGCAGTCTACAGTGACTATGCTTCGTCATTTGTCTTTGAAAGTGCACGGATGTCGAATGTCAAGTGAGCAGCGGAACACGACAACACGTCTTATCTCTATTATCATCAGTTCAAAGAGGCGGTGTTGAAGAGACGGCGGTGGGCAAGGAAGCCACATTATTGGTAAATTTCTTCAGATTTCGTCTTGTTTCTCACCAGGGACTGCCCCAGAGACTACAGCAGCCAAGTGCTGGCGGCCCACAGCCCAGCGGTAGCAGGGCACTTGTTTCGCCCTCGCCCTTTCTATTGTTACACTTTGCATAATAGATACTTGCTTCTTCCTCGCTCCTGAAGGGTTCCTGTGCACTTTTTGCTTTATTCAGGCAAAACCCCATTGGGCGGAGGCCACTTGCAGGCTATTAGCGGTAAGCGGACGGAGATCACGGAGAGAAATTAGCTTTCTCGCTTTCGCAATGTCAGGTGAAGTCCAGGCCAGACGGTAGTAAATTCCCTATCTTGGCTTTTTGTGGCGGTAGTAAACGTCCCTATCCCTCCTCTTGGCGTTCCACGGGCTTCTGCTCAATTATGAACCGGTACCTTTTTGTCGATGACTCATGACTCAAATGCGGTTATGGCCGAGGCGCGATGCCCCGCACCTTCACATGATAAGCCTAACCGTCATCCGCCCAATCACATGCTAAGTGTGAAGGGAAACAATAATCCGACCTTGTTCTGCCTCCTGCCTCTTCTTTGATGTGAACGCCGAACACAGGCAGAAATCCTCTCCATTCACTGTGGTGACGATTGTTTCCCACAGAAAAACCGTAGATCGCAGGGCAAGTACCCTATAGCCTTTCTTCGGCCATAGAATAGCTCTTGCCTTAAGCTCAGTCTTAGTTCATTGCGGAAGTCAGGCTACTAGTGCATTATCTGTCGCGTTCCCATACGGGGACTCCATGTTTGGGACCCTTTTTCTGTGAATATCTTATTTTGTCTTCCGCCTCCTTCCCCACTCTGCAGTTTCGGAATCGCGGATTTGAGGACAGTCCTTCACTCCTTATTTCTACCCTTGATCTTGTGCCTTCTAATTACTGGGGGCTGAATATCTTCTCACCCTTTCCGCCAGACAGGAAAGACGGAACCCTTTGAGAAAGCTATCAGAATATATTGTGCGTCTACCTGCTATTTCAACGATTCATCCCTCCTGTCATCGATGATACCCAAACCGACGTTGATGGGAAGCTGACTGCTGCACGGCCAATATGTTACTGTTACAGCGAACAACACCACCATCGCCGAGAGAAATTCCCCCTCACTCAGTGCTGCAACTCCGCTCCCCGATCGACTATAACTTGACCACCACCGACAACTTCACAAGCCTTGGCGATAGGGAAGCGATCGATCTCCATTCGAACCATACGTCTACGCCACTATTTGAATCTACAACGGCTCCATCTGCGATAATGGAGTCAAGCTGGGTATGTAATAGGCGGGACCGCGGTTAGTCAGCGCTGACACTCGGTGGCCTTATTCCAGCCAGCCCAGAGTTCATTTAGTTATTATAACCAAGGCTCAATGCAAACTTCTTCTCGACACGCATCATCACCTACAAACGAATACTCTGATCGGACCCCCAGAAGATCGGCTGCACAACCTCAGATGCCCGCATTTTTACCACCCCCTCCACCACACGGTCATCAGTTAACAGAAAGTGGAGGCGACAGCCTTCCTTCATTTTCGCACTCACTGTATTCACCTTACCATGGACCGGGGGGTAATTTGCCATCGTCAAACCCCCACGGTATGGCGCACAGCATGCCCTCTTACTCACATATCTCTGCTCTTTCGGGTACCGGATCAGGTTTCCAATATACGAATCACTCCCCGATGGGTTTAAACGAACCCCTTACTTCCCACTCCCGGTCTCAAATAACACATTCCTACCATGATCCTCCAAGATTACCTGGCTACTCATCTTCTCCTAATCTTCACCAACTATCACCTGTCTCGCCTACTGCCCACCTCCTTCCCAGCATGCAACCTCCCTCTGCATCACCTTCCAGCTCGTCTTTCCCAAGTAGCATTCCTCGAACACCGGCCACTCTCCCGAAAGGGGTAAAGCGACATAGCTTGGGTTCAGAACAAAGTTTTGATAGTTGGGATGACGAGCAAGAAATGTCATCTGGGAAGGTTACTGGAGATAGAAAGCATGAAAAAGATTCCCAGCCATGGGGAATGCCTCAAGAAGAGTATAAGAAATTGAATCCGAAAGACAAGAAGCAAGTTAGAAATCGGTGAGTAACAAGGATACAGAATGCATCAATGCTTCAGGCTAATAAGAGATCGTCCCAGAATTGGCGCCAGACGTTTCAGAGCTAAGCGCAAAGGTAAGCTCGGTTTTCGCCCGGAGGCACTCATTAACAATGTTGTAGACTATGTCAACCAATTGGAAGCTGGTATTCGACTTCGTGACGATGAAATCACCAACCTCCAATCCCAGCTTGAGTCGCAACGAAATGAAATCAATGAATTGCGGCTGCAATTAAAATTACCGCTTTTACCAAGGGGTGAGCTGTCTGGACTGGGCCTGACTATGGAGACACAAGGCCAAATGGAGAGGTGGGAGAATAACGACTCAATGTCAAGATAGTTGTGCAGAGTGTTTGTATTGCCATTATATTTTGAAGTTGTCTTAATTCCCGTTGAGCAGATGAGGAACAAATATGTACAATGAAATGGTGTGAGAGATGTTATTTTTTTTCGGCTGGACTTGCCGCATCAAAGCTGTTTGTATCACCTCGCCTATCACATTGTTTCGCTTCCAGCCATTTGGGCACCGTTCGCCGACAAACGGATTCTGGCGGGACGAACTTCGTTCTTCATTCTTCTTCTGCTGATGATGCGGTAGCCAGCTTCTCTGCGAGCTTTTGATGTCTCGGCAACAATATTAATTCCTCATCTTGTTCCAATGCCTCCCTCATATTACATATTTATATCTTCATTTCGAGCTGTTGACCTCTTACCCACCTGGTCATTCATGGGTATGCTCAAGATATGCAGGAAGCAGCAAGCAAGATGATATGCGATTGCATGCCTCCTTTGAATTTCTCCAAACCCACCCCTAGGTACCCCAGCACTGTTTGTGACTCCGAAAATTCTCTCCACGCCGTTACGAAGTTGGTCATGTGGGAGATTGAATACTTCTTTATCAGATTAGTGACTACGAGTATAGTAACCATTTATCATCAAAGCTACTCATCCTACACTAACCAACCACTCTCGCGCCGGGGCATGATTGGAAGTCTGGCAGGTGATAACGAATGGCTCGATATGGCGTGAGTAGCTCACAGAATGTGGGGAAACTAGCATTGGACAGAAAATAGTGATTTACAGGGAGGGTTGATAAGTTTTACTTGCGAAGAGCCTCAGAGTATAGGTGTCGTTTGCAATTCCTTCCCAGTCAGCAATGAGGTAAGTAAACTTCAGATCGAAATTATCTGCAGCAAACGCATTGATGGATGCGACACCATTTATTTGCAGTAGTTGCATTCATTTTGGGGAAAGCATAACAATAATATGGGTGCCATCAATCGATCCAGCAGCAACATGGAAATGTCAGTATCGATTGAGTGGATCGTCGACTATCTTGCCATTTGTTGGCTCCCGACCTTTGAGGTGCTTCATTCAAAGCTCATAAATAGCTTTACAAGTCAGAGAATTAACTGCATGCTGGATAGCAGCTGTATTTCATTTGTTCTTAGCAATAAAAATGGATCTAGATTTTATTGCATTTCACAACAGGACAAATTAATCGCTTCACTTGAAGTCTTTCCTTCGCGCAGTTGATAGAGGTTTTCTTCTGCGTTTACGTTATAAATGGCAAGGCGCTCTGCTGCCGTAACACCTTGCGGGGCAAGTTAGAACTCGCGCAGTAGAGGCATAAAGACTTTTAGGCCGACCTCGAGATGATGTCGCACCATTGATCAATCCCTGCGCTGTCGGTGCTTCTGCACCTAGGAGAATTAGAAAGGTCAGAGTTTGATCTGTCGGGAGGGCACTCTCTACGTGTAGTAGCAGAAGATTTGCTGTCGTAGAACGTATAGAGGACCAAAACGATTATCAAGGTGATGAGGAGCTCTTGCTCGTTGCTTTCGTTGATGTCGTCTTCTTCGTCGAAGGAATCTTCCTCTGCACAGTCGGTCTGGCATCGTTGGAGGTAGGTAATAAAGTAAGGAATTGGTAGATTTAATAATTGGGACGTCTAAATGTTAGAACGGGACTTGAGATGGACATAATTCTTTACATGTGGAGTGAAAGATGTGCAGACGCGAGGTGGAAAGGAGGCAAAGATTGAGGAAATATCGTCGTGTGACGAAAGGTTATACACCTGTTCTGGAAGTGTGGCGATGTTACAGACGAGGAATTTCCTTTTTGGGCAAGTTTGGATGTTCCGTGTATGAAATAGTTCTTGTCCGAACGACGGATAAATTTTCACATGTGGAACGGTGTGAGTAACTCCTTAATTAATAAAAAATAAGCTATCTGAGTGGTTAACAAACGACGTATTGCCCAAAGGGTGTGCCACACTCGCTGATGCTTTGACGCGTCTGTCGACGCCACCGCGAACAGGCTGCCTTTGCGTCATCTCGAACAGAGCTGCTGAGAACGGCCAGACAATGAGCCACTGCCAGCATCTCCAGTTACAGCATTCGGCATCCTCTTCCTTCCTTACTTCCTTTCAAATCACTTATACCCTTGCCTACAATCTTTACTCAAACACCAGTCAGCCGACAACCACAGCCACTCGCAACCGTAAGCAGACACACGTGAGTACCTCTTTATTTTGTGGCGGTGTACAAGCAACTGCCACAGTGCCGGTGTGCGTGAGTGGATGCGATGGTACTTTTTTTGTTTCGACCGCTATCGCAACGCACTTGAGCTGCCTTACGCTCAGGGCCTATGGTGAATGACTGCAGGCGACGAGCCTTTATGCCGTTTCTCTCCTCCGTTGAGGCTTGTTGAGCGAGGCCCGGGAAGTGTTTAGATGGAAGGTGTCGGCAATAGTGCAGACCTCCCAAATCATGCCTGGGCAATATAAGCTTGAAACGGGCAATAATCTTATATCCTTAGCTTCTCGCTGTCCGCATCTGCGTTTCGTCTCAGTCAGACTTAAACTATACTGCCAGTCAACGCGCTTGTTATTGGTGCTAATTTGGTATCCCTTCAGAGCCAAGTAGTGTGAACCGCAATCACTCTTTGCTAAAACATCAGCATCGCTGCGTCTTCACGCTAAACATCATTTCTTTATCAACAAAGCCCTCTTCCATTAATCGGCACCATGGCCGACCCTTTGTCCCCAGCTCCCGATCATCAGTCTCAAGCCACCCTTGCGCCGCCGGTCCATCCTTCTCGTCCAAGTTCTGCAAACTCTCAAAAGAGTAATTCTTCTAGGAGTCGTGGTAAAAATGCAAATGGAGGATCATCTAATATGTCGCGAACCAATTCAAACACTTCTGGTCAGTCAGACAGTGGGCGAAGCGATAAAAAGAGACAGAGCGGCCCCACAACCACAATCAGCGGTGGTGTGAGTTTGGGTGTGAGTGGAGAGGCACCTCAGCAAAATAAGAAAGGGAAAGGAAAGGGAAAGAACCAGGATAAGGAGAAGGAAGGCGAGAAAAAAGGCGCCTCAATGGAGGTTGAAAAACCTCAGAAAAACAGCAGTCAGAAAGGGAAAAGGTCAGCCTCGGGGAGAAAACCGCATCCTATCAATACAAACGAATCCTCGCGTACTGTGTCACGAAACTCAGAGCATGAAAACATGCCGGCGGATGCAGGTTCGTCGCAGCCTGCACCCGGGCCGAAATCTATCCACGCCCCCGTGTCTGCTCCACGAACTGCAATTGAAGCCGCGGTGGAGGCTGCGACCAAGAAGCACAGATCACAAACGGGTGGTGATGCTCTTGCGAGCTTGCAGAAGATGATTTCTGATTTAAAGACCCTACCTGCCACCTCTGGACCTGGAAGTGGGAGTTCTGCCGGATCGAGGTCGACTAGTGTCACCCGGGATCCTCCCTCCACTTCTTCGGCTAAAGCAGAGCCAGTCGCTATTCCTAGTGCTCTGAACTCGGGATCTCACAAGGCCCTGAAGGCCGATGCGCCTACGTTCACCCCTTCCTTTCAATCATTCTCTCCGGTTGCCTCAACATCAGGTCTTTCAGTCTCTCCCAATAACACCATGCCGACACTCGCCCAGTTGCATCCTCGCTCTCAATCTCAAAGTAACGGGGCTCATCATCGCAGAAATTCTGCAAGCTCCATGTCAAGCGTGAACTTTGCCCCGCCCTTCAATCCATCGCCTATCCAGGCCTTTGGGAACCCTCTTCCTCCATTCTACCAGACGCCGTTATCAGTCCACGCCGAAGCGGACGACGAAAGCCTTTCACCATTATCTTTCGCACAGCATGCTACCTTCCAATATCAACAACAGCAGCTTCTTGCAGCTCAGCAACAGCAGTATCAGTACATTCAACTTCTTCAAGCACAGCTCGCCGCTAGTCAACTTGCGCATCAGCAAGCTCAGCAAGCTGCACAGCACCAGAACCAGCAAATGGGGAACTTCATTGCTCCCCGTTTCCAAGCGCTTGCAGCTCAAAGAGCTGCCTCTCAGCAACAGCAGCAAGCCTCTCAGCTTGCACAGGCCCAACAGGTATTCGAGCTTCAACAAGCTCAGTTGCTTCAACAACAGGAGGAAGCTACTCGGGCATCCGTCCGCGCTGCTGCGGAAGCGGCTCATCCTCAGAATCAGCCTGTATTCGAAGAGGAATCGCCGGAACTCCAACCCCATACCGTTGGAACATCCGGTAGACCTCAGCTTGCTCCTGCCTTCACCTTTGGAGCTAAGCCGAAGCATGGCGTGACGGAAAGTGTGTCGGAACGAGGTTCCGGAAGAGAATCGTTGTCGCCTCCCCAGAGCAGTCTGTCGCCTATTGTGGTGAACCGAAGCGAAGGTATTGGAGGTGCCGCTGCCACTGGACTTGCAGGCCTGGCTGCTAGAGCACACAAAAGAACTGGGAGTGAAATGTCATCAGTTTTACAGCAGCAGGTAAGTCTTTTCTAGGGCCGCTATTTACTCACACATGCACAGTTTGCCATACAACAAGAGATCGAGGCCCTCCAAGCTAAGCAGAAAGCCCTCATGCAACAGGATCTGGCCCAGCAAGGCGACAGCCCTCTTGCGCAACTGAACACTGCATACGCACAGAAGCAAACGCCTTCTCAGAACCTTTCCCGCCATCGTCGTGTACAATCAAGCTTGCCTTCGGCTTCAGTTCCTGTCGATTTTGAACGCGAACAAGACCAACCTCGTTCAATGAAGTCTGTCGGCGAAATGCTCCCTCCACCTATACCATCGGGTCACGGAAGGCGCCATAGCGTCAACGTTCTCAATAAGACTGCCGGCTCTGGTATGGGTTTCGGTTTGGCGGATGACATTCCTGAGGGTGTTGTGGCTCCCTCTGGGCATCGTCGATCCGGCAGCCGATCGGGACTTGAGAGCGGCAGTTGGCGCCTTGGTGCATCGTCGGGCAATGCTCAGAGTAGTCAGAGCCAAGTTGCTGACCTTGCTGCGGCGCAAGCCCAGCTTCAGTCTCTGGCACAATTCCGGGCAGCTGCTGGTGGGGGACACTCCAAGATGGCTTCGTTCAGCTTCCCCAATATGTTACCAAACTTGCTTGCCGCAACTACTTTGCAGGCACCGGTTGGCCAATCTCTCTGGCAACAACAGCAGGCATTTCAGATGCAGTTGCAGCAAACAACTCAGGGTCCTCAACGCAAATCTCTCTTTGCACCCTATCTCCCCCAAGCATCATTACCACCCCTTCTTCAGGCCGGTAAACTCGTCGTTGGCGTACTGAGAGTCAATAAGAAAAATCGTTCCGACGCCTATGTTGCTACAGACGTTTTGGATGCCGATATATACATCTGTGGCTCAAAAGACAGGAACAGGGCGCTTGAAGGTGACATTGTCGCTGTTGAATTGCTGGACGTTGATGAGGTGTGGAGCACAAAGAAGGATAAGGAGGAGAAGAAGAGGAAGAAGGAGGAGAACGCGACATATGATCTGAAACCCTCGACTGTGAAAAAGCTCGAAAAGAAAAAGGATGATGTGGAAGTCGAGGGTCAGGGCTTGACCTTGTTTGACGATGAAGAAGTAAATGACGACACAAAGCCTACTTATGCTGGTCACGTCGTGGCTGTGGTGAGTTTTTCCTAGATGTATAATTCAGTAGAATTGTCTGACATATCTCTGGCTTAAGGTTGAGCGAATGCCCGGCCAGTTATTCTCCGGACAGCTTGGCGTTCTTCGTCCATCCTCAGCTGCCACAAAAGAAAAGCAAGAGCTTGAACGTCGCGAAAGGGAGGGCGACAAAGCTAGGAAGGAAGAGCCTGAGGCCCGCCCGAAGATTGTCTGGTTCAAGCCGACCGATAAGCGAGTGCCATTAATTGCCATTCCTACTGAACAAGCTCCCGCCGATTTCATCGACAACCCGGACGCATACAGCAACAAGCTCTTCGTGGCTACAATTAAGCGATGGCCCATGTGAGTCTGAGACACGATTTTGCATGGCACATGACTGATTAATGATCTGTAGCACCTCACTTCATCCTTTCGGCACTCTTGTGGAAGAGCTTGGAGCCATCGGCAACTCTGAAGTTGAGACAAGTGCTTTGTTGAAGGATTGTAACTTCCCCACTGAGGAGTTCTCTGAGATGACCATGAAATGTTTGCCACCTATGCCATGGAGGTGAGTGTTGTCTATCAGCGCAGAGATTTAGGACTGACACGCAAAATGAAGCGTCCCAGAGCGAGAGTACGATGTCCGAACGGATTTGAGGGAGGAAAGAGTCTTCACAATTGACCCACCCCACTCAAAGGATTTAGACGACGCTCTTTCTTTCAAGGATAATAAAGATGGAACGTTTACTGTTGGTGTCCACATCGCAGATGTATCCTTCTTTGGTACGTCTACCTGATATCTTTTGGAACGGTTCTTATGAAGTCCTTAGTCAAAACCAACACTCAACTTGATCGGGAAGCTCGTAAACGTGCTACCAGCGTTTACTTAGTTCAGCGCGTTGTTCCGATGTTCCCTCCTTTGCTATCCGAAGATCTCTGCAGTCTTATTCCAGATTATGAACGACTCACGTTCTCCGCAATCTTCACCGTGGACGAGGAAGGCAATGTTCTGCAAAAGAAGTTTGCGAAAACCATCGTAAAGTAAGTCCGGTACAGTGATCCAAAGAAGCCAGCCAATATGCTCACCACCTTTAGATCTTGCGCCAAATTGACCTATGACGACGCTCTTACTGTTGTAAAGGGTGGTGCCTTACCTCGGTCCAAGACTTCCGGTACACATTTAGCTACTGATATTGAGAGAGATATCAAGTCCTTGCACGTAAGTCAATTTAGTGACCTGTATCTAATACGTATGTTTACGCTTTACTTTAGTCCATTGCCAACAAAATGCGGGCCAGACGAATCGAGAATGGGGCGATGGTTGTTAGCTCATCAAAAGTATCGTTCGAGTTTGATGCTCAAGGTCGCCCAGTCGACTGCCGGACGTATCAAAAGGGTGAAGAGTCCGCTATCGTGGAAGAAGTGCGTATGCCCTTTTAAATTGAAGTGCAATGCTTACCTTATGACCTAGTTCATGCTTCTCACAAACCAGTCGGCCGCTCGCATTATCGCAAACGCCCTTCCAGAGCAAGCTCTTCTTCGTCGCCATGAGGCCCCATCGGAGCGCAGGCTGGAATCTTTTGTCGCTCGAGCTACCAAGCTTGGCTTTGATATGGATGCTACGAGTGCTGGAACCTTGCAAAAGTCATTTGATAATGTGCTAGACAATGATTCTGCCCTTTGCATTGATCTTTTGAGGAAAAAGGTTATACAAAGGTGTGTACATGCGTATTACTTGCGATCGCTTTAACTAAAAGCTTCTCGTCAGAGCTCGATACTTTTGCGCTGGTATGCTGGATATTGCAAAATACGCTCATTGGGGTCTGAACACTCCGTTATATACTCATTTTACCGTGAGACATTCCTTTTTCATAGGCTGACATAAAACTGACATGGTTTAGTCTCCCATCCGTCGCTATGCCGACGTCCTCGTCCACCGCATGGTTGATGCATGCTTGACAAGTCGTAAGCATCTTGTTAGCATCTGTATGAGAAAACGATTGACATTGCCGTCTTAGCCAATCCTAACGAAGTAAAATTCCTTATGGACAGGGATCAAGTCGCCAAGGCAGCTCAACAATGTAATATGAAGAAGCGTGAGTTGCTATTCCACATTGTCGCGAAAGATTTATCTGATTGTGGGTTAGAGAGCGCCAAGCTGGCCGAAGAACAATCAGTTCATCTCTTTCTTTGTATTCTCATTGATGATTTGACGGAACACTACGGCCCTGTTGTCCGCGAAGCTAGGGTGACAAACGTTCTGGAGACTGCATTCGATGTAATCATTGTAAGTCTTCGTTGCTGATTTCTGAACATGGCTTGCTAACTGGCGTGCAAGCCCGAGTTCGGCGTTGAAAAAAGGGTACATGTAGACAAGATGCCCGTGGAGACTGCTGTCTACGATGAGCATCGGGATATCCTATCGTAAGCGATTCAATCTATTGTTACATGTAGTTGTTAAGCGAGGCACAGGCTATACTGGACAACGAAGGACGTTATCTCTCACCTTGCCGATACCACCGAGGACAGACGCTTATTGAAGATTAAGTCCCTTGGAGAACAACGTGCGCTTGGATCCTCTACTTCCCAGCCTACCGATGACACTGCTTTGTTCGATGGCAACAGCCCTGCCGTGGTTTCTAAACAGTATGCGAAGTCAGCCCACCCTTCGGCACTCAAATTTGAGGGGCTCCGCTCTGTAGATGGAGGTCACAAGGTTCAGGATATCAAGGAGTTGATGAGTCTGCCGGTCATCATTACCAGTGACATGACTAAGAGTCCACCTGTTTTGGTTGTGTATGCTTGTGAGTCACTCTTAAGAGAAACTTGGTGTCGCAAATCATCGCTAATGAAACCTTTAGGTAATCCGTACGCGACATAAGGAGAGTATAAAGGGGGAAGTCTACAGTAGTGAACACGCATGTTTTCTTTTTTCAATTTTGCGTTTCGTTTGTCAAAAGTTTTCCAAAGCAGCATATCTCATGGGCGTTTTATTAACGATCATAGTTGAAGAGAAAAATATGATCTGTCGTACAAAGAACTGAAAGAAGGCGAGTAGTTTGATCAGGTCGATTGGCGTTTTAAATGTATATTCTGTTTGAGCAATATTTTCTTGGTTGGTCCCGAGGAAAGACTTATACTTCGTCAACTCTATCTATTCAAGCTTCCCATGCCTGCCCATGAAAGCATACCAATCTCCAAAGAGATACAGCCAACGGCGTTCCCAGACCTCCTTGCACCGTATCGTGTTCGTCTGTTTCGAAAGTTCTGAGAGCTAAAACCTCTGAAGGGGTACGCTGGTGAGGAAGATAATGATTGGGAGGGAAGCGTTGCCTCTCAGTCAAGATGGCCGCCTGAAGTGAGCAGCCAATGAAAGAATGAAGTTCGGAGGGGAAAAGGGAAGCTAGCTTGTACACAGGTAAAGCGTTATTTGTATTTCTATCTCCCGGATGACCACTGTCGATTTTCAAGGGCAACAAAGGAACATCAGGTAAGATATTTGCGAGAGACGAGGGTAGGGGAATATCTTGTATGGTGGTGGGCGAAGCTGACGTTGTAAGCCCAGCTACATCGATAAAAGCAACAACATCCTTGTCGGTGACAGCTTTCCCGCTCCGGACATCTTCAATCTCCTCTTCGCTCAACCACTGCAGAACACTTTTGACTTTTACGACGTCATTCCGATTTCCACATCGAGGAAGAGCCTCTAGACGTCGATAGATGTGTCGGAGCTCATAGAGGATACGATAAAGGAGTTGGCCGTGAATGATGGACGCTAGATTAGGAGGGATCTGTAAGTGAGGTATTTGCCGAAGGATGGAAAGGTGAGGACCTCATTTCTTCGTAAGTTTTCAAACCGCTCTGACTGCAGGTTGGAACTCACCTTTACCGGTAACTAAACGATCAATCGTTTCTTTTTGGCACAAAACGTACATTCCTTTCCCCTTCTTAGTGCAGCTGGGTGTTGCGACAGCATTCGGCAGCAGTTGGATGCTCTCACCCTCTCCTTGGGACGGAGGGAAGTATGTCGCTCGGAGGTTGATGAGGAAAGCTTCCTTTGTTGTCAGGAAGAAAACTTTGGAGAGATGTTGCACATACCTGAAGGTAGAGTTTGCCGAGTAACAATGCACATTCTCTTTGGTGACCTGATCATCCGGCCTACTTCCGTCAGAACTGTTCTGGCTACTGCATATCTTAATCACATACTCCATGGATTATTTCCCACTTTTTCTTTAGGTTTCAGGTCTAAAGCTGCCATTGATTTCCGCCTTTGCTTCACAGGCACCCATGCTTGGGGTGTTGCAGTATTTTGAGGAGGTAGATTGTATATTGGAGAGGTGAGAAGCACGGAACGAGATGAAGATATTGATGAGGATTCCGAGGAAAGCAGCCTTTTCATGTGACTACAGGCCGGGCAGAAATTCTTGCCGAAAGGGAATATGCTCATTGTGGAGTGATTGCTGCTGCCATAGGCAAGAATACTGCGTTTCGGAATATTAATCTGTTCTTTGAACGCAAGTGCAGGTGTGAAAGCGTCCGTATAAGATTTGTATATAAATATAAAAAGATCACATCATGAGAGAACGAGTAAGTAGAAACGAACGAAGAAAAGAAAAGCAAAACATTCTTCCAGGTGACATCATGACTTTTAGCAGGGAAGTCTTTGCATCTGATTCTTCTCTTGTTCTTGTTTTACCGAAGCCTGAGTTCACCGCACCTAGTAAACGTATAGATAGCAACAATACTAATCTAGCAGCCGATCTAGGTTTGATAAAGCAAAAGAGAAACAGCTTCATACTTTCGCTATTGGTCAAATTACCGTTCTCTTACCCAAATACCCACGTCGACCACGTTTACAGAATGGCGTCTTCGGAACCCACCCCGCGGGCTTTATCTGTTAGCTCCACTCTTTCATCAGCAATCGCTTCCCTTGAGAACGACCAAAACTTGCGCAAGGTATATTGACTGCTTTAATATGACACCTGTAAGGACATTTAACGCGTTCAATAGCAAATCAAAGAGTCCGTTGAACCTATCGAGGACCTTGCACGATCAGCTTGGAGTGAGATTAACAAGATCCATTCTGCTCCTGCTTCCCAACGTAAGTTCTTCCCCTGTTTCTCAATATTTTGCTAGCTGGAAAACTGATATTGTGTAGATCCTGATATCTGCGACAGCTCACTGGAAGTGATAAAAAAGATTGCACCTTTGTGGGTCGGTGTAGCTGAACTCATTCCTCAAGGAGAGTTTTACCGGTAAGCTTGTTTCTCTATTCCATATCGATCATCGTTAACAAGGCATAGGTACCTTTACGCAGTAGGCCCCATTATGAGGAGTCTCACGACCACCATTGTGTTTGCTCGATTTATGCTCCATGATGAGTTGACACCTGCTTTCACAGTGTCTAGTTTGATTGGGCGTACGCGTATAATTTCTTTGGGTGGTCCCATGCTTGGTACTGATGCAATAATTATGCTGCAGTGGAACAAGAAGAGACCAAGGCCATTTTGCTTTCCGCCGAAGATTATCTTCAGGGTGTGATCGGTGCTGTCAACGAGCTTGTATGTCAAGATTCTATACTTACTTTATACAATATAAGGAAAAGTTAACCTGTGTACAGCCGAGGTTGTCAATTAATGCTGTCACATCGCAAAACTTTGAATTGCCCGTCAAGATTGCTGCTTTTGTCAACGACATCTTTGCCAGCTATTCTCTTGTGCGTCCTTCAATCCTCATGAGTTCGAATGTGAAGTGATCTTCTGACGTCCGTTAAATTAATAGTTGAACCTACGAAACGATGCTCTGCGAAGGCGATTCGATTCGCTCAAATATGACCTTAAGAGATGCGAGGACGTTGTTTACGACTTGACCTTGAGAGGTCTTGCTCCTGCGCCCAAGGCGTAAGTCATGCTGTAAATGCTTCAAATCGCTGTACAGGGAAAAACGGACATAGATCAAAATGTAATATACATATGCATCACATCATCCAACCATCTAAGACCAAGAGAATAAGTTTTAAGCGTTCGCCAACTCCTCCTCACTCATCTCCACCTTCTTCTTCTTCTTCGCCGGCCTACTTCCTTCCTTCTGGTTCTTTTGCTCCTCAGCCTTGGCTTTGGCCGCAGCTTTTCGTGCCTTGTGTTCCTCCTTGGCCTTCTTCTGTCTGGCCAACAAAATACTGCCCACATCAATGCCTGCAGACTTGAGGCGGCCAAGCTGCTTGGTGTTCATCTTCTCCAGTTCTTCTGGGGTATAGGATTTCTGGAGGAAAGCACCGGATGTAGGGGCGAGAGAAACGGCATCGGCAGGACCAGGAGTACCTGGAGTGTCGGGGGTACCACTATTGACAGTGAACTCTTCGTCACCTTCTTCAAATCCAGGCCAGCGGGGGAGGACACAAAGAAGAGGGTAGAGGTTGACGTTGAACAGAGTCTTGATATCAGTGCTGGGAAGGTTGGAAACGAGAGAGTTGTATGCAGAAGCGTCACCAAGTGATAACTGCAGACGGTGGTTAGCCGAAACAAACAAGTCTGATGGCTTTACTCACAGAGCCATCGGCAGAGACCCTGGCCACCGAAAAGATCTTGGAAAGATTTCGCTTTTCCTCATCAGAAAGGTCATCGCGTTGGATAGTGTCTTGTCGGCCTTCAATTCCGGGTCCAGGATTCTTTTTCAACACATCCCAAGCAGTATCGAGCGAAAGGAGAACTTCTTTTTCGTCGGCGGAAGATGCTGAAGGGATAGGTGTGAAATCGATGACAGGATGGGGGAGAGGCAAGGTGTGAACAGTAGGCCTGACGCCCTCGGGATCGGTAGGCAAAACAAACGAGTGTATGGCCGACGCACCCTCAGAGAAAAACAGCACGACAGTCTCTTCCTCGACCTTTACGCTTTCAATCTTTTTGATACACACGCCCTGGCCAGAAGGTAACATATAACCTTCGGGCGCAGTGTAGAAGGTCTGGTTCTCCTTGTCCACGTCCTCCGGCACAGGGTCGATCTTGAGTTTTCTGGATCCAGGCTTGTGTCGACGGAGATGGGAGCGGACACAGCGGTGAGGAAGGATGGCAGGCCAGATGGGCACAGACGTGAGAAGCATGCCTGTGGATGGGTTCCAGATGAGAAGGGAAGGGTCCCCACCGGCGGAGAGAAGAAGAGAAGGGTTGGAGGGAGGGATATGTAAAGCAGACACAAAGCTGTACCATGTCAGATGATAGTGTATTTGAGGGAGATCTGGCTTACCCGTCGTGGCCAAAGAGGTACTTGTCAATGACATAGGATTTGGGATATCGGCTGACACGAATGTGTTCGTCTCTGTCAGCGGTAATAATTCGCCTCCCATCGGGCGTCATGACGTGAGCGTTGAGCATCGACACATGGCCTGCAATCATCAGCACCTATCAGGTAGGGGCCAACAACGGACATACCAAGAAGATAGGTTGCGTCTGGGTTTTGAGAAGGGTCAGCCACGAGAGTGTACATGGGCGGTCTCTCGGCGGAAGGGTCGATAGGGACAGGGTCAAGCGGGTAACTAGACTAGGCATGAGAAAAAGTAATTGAATAGAGTACGAGAACATACGAGTAGACATCCCCGACCTTGTCTGTGAGGATGATATATCCGTCTTTGGAGAACGAAAGACATGAGCCCTTTTTGACGACAGTTCTGTGCAGTGTGAACGGGCAGTCCGGGGGGGCTTTGCAAATGCTCACCTAGTGTGTCTGAGCTGGAGTTTACCATGTTGGATATCCCACACAGCGAGCTGCTTGTCCTCTCCGAGCGTGGCGGCGACCTCCCCGTCCTCCCTCACAGCGAGCAGCCGAATTAGCCCTCCCTTGCCATCAGCGGGGGACGACGCGAAGGCAGAGGTGGAGGGATCGAACACGTGGAGTGCGGACCCTGCGGCAATGAAGAGTGATGTTGAGCTAGTGGCTAGCGCGGTAGGGGGGTAGCGGAAAGCCATCGCCGGGGAGCGTATACAGTATATCAACAGACACTGCTGTGTATGAGACAAGCGCCAACAGAAATCAGAAATATCTCTAGAACGGGACCAAATATCTGTGCCTGGGACATGGGATAAATAATGGGAAATGCTTATGTGAATTAATGAAAGTACGCGTCGCGAAGCGCGATTTTCCCTGTTTTACTGCATCTCCCTGAACGCGTCTTTTCTTAATCCATCTTCCATCTACCTCTGCAACTACTCGCCATGGTGAGCAACCAGCAGCCGCTCTTCCGTCCGCCGCTAACATATAACAGCCTTCGCCATCCGTCCCTCCTTCCTCCCAGCAGAGGCCCAAGCGCCCCCGTTCGCGCTCAAGGTCCCCAACCGCCGGCCCATCAGGGTTGCGTTCTTCGCCCCCACCTTCCTCCTTGCCTCCTTCCTCTCTTCCGCCGTCCTCTCCACCCATCCCATTCTCTGACTTTGGAGATGAGCAAGATGTTGCCGATGATGAGGCTGAGGTCAGACGAATTGGCAGAGAAAATGGGGACGATGATGAGGATGAAGAAGGAGAGGACTTATTCAATGACGATATGATGGCGTAAGTTTAAACAATAACTCTTGTCTTCTGGCAGGCGCTGACCCTTTGGAAGCGATTATGAAGAAAATGCCGGCCTTGATACCTACTCTCA